>NC_053027.1:93859075-94028722 GCF_003073215.2 Triticum urartu | reverse complement strand
GGAGAGGGAGAGGCGGAGAGGGCGAGGGGAAGTGGATAGAGTTGCCAGGGGTGTCGAGGGCGAGGCCCTTATCCATCCACGAGCTCCTGTAGCGGCGCGGACGGCAAGCTGGCTCAGCGGGGACGAGCGAGCGTGGGCACGGTCGGAGGAGCAGTATGAAGGAGGGAGACAGGGGTATTGCGGGTTGGGCCGTCCAGTTTGTTATATGGGCCATTTTGGGAATTCAAAGAGGTAGGTTTCAACATGAAAAATATATGGGGTTTATTTGCAGCATCACAAACATTTTTGTTTGCATGACAGAAGAAGTAAATTATCGACTTGTATTTCAAATGGAATTTGGTTTTGATTTTCATCAAGTGGCAATTTAGTCTGAAAAACATGATGACATGGCATCATTAAAGGGGAGATCACTGTGGCATGATTCTCGGGGTGTTACATTGGTACTGTAAATAAATCATGCATCAACCTTTTTATACTCAATTGTAGTTGGGAAAAAATGTACACCAGCCACAACATTATTTACTTACACAACCAAAAATATATCATGAAGGAATGTATCCAAAAGTATGTAGCTTCGAACCTACCTCTACTCTTAAACTCTCTTTGTTTTGATCATCACAATTGTATTCATCTCTGCATATGTTTCATGTTATGATCATGTTACTTCAGAATGAAAATGTGGCTATACACTCGAGCAAGTTGGTAGGTACTTTTTCATACCCTCACACTCATCGGCGTTTCATGCGACTAACATGTGGGGACAAACATACGATGGGAAACTTATCCATGTCAAATTTACACAACTATTTGCATGTCATGGCCAAGGGTGAAAAGTAAATAAGCCGCGGATGGCATGGTTGCTTAACCTCCGCCTAACTAAAACTAGCTAGGCTGGGAAGCGGCTAAGGCGTTAGAGCATGTGTATGGGTGCGACTGTGTTTTAAAATTAGCTTAATGTTATCCCATTGTACCACTGCGTTGGTCCACATAGAGCACCCTACAACAATACCATCTTCATTCCTCCCTTCGTTTCATAATGTAGTGTACTTTTTGAAGTCAAACCTCACAAGCTTTGACCAAGTTTGTGGGAAAAAATATTTACATTTAGAATGCCAGACATATATCTTTAGGTTCATCGTAACATGTAGTTTCATATTTTTATATTTTTGATATTGTAGATATAAATAGTTTTCTCTATAAGCTTGACCAAAGTTTGTAATGTTTGATTTTTGAAAAAAAATCTATACACACTACATTATGGAACGGAGGTATTATATGAACATAATGTACCACTCGGTCCTTCATTTGTTACTGATGGAGCACACCGATGACACATGCAAAAGGTGTGTGAGGTATTCAAGATTGATGATCTCACCATAACATTTCTTTAGAATCCTTAACAATCCACGTTCTAATTGTAAAGAAGACTCAGACATTTTTTCCCACAACTTACATACTCCCTCTCTCTTAGTTTATAGGGCATTCATGTATCCCTATGTTGTCAATTTGACCAACCTAATACAAGTCATATATTACAAAAAGTATATCAATATAAACTTCAGATGTTCTATTTTCAAACGGTATAATTTTTGTGTTATATAGTTTATATTAGAGTGATAAAATTGGCAACCTAGGTATACGCGCAGGACTTGTAAACTGAAACGGAGGGAGCAAGAAAAGTACCATCATGATTCATCAAGAATTCCTATACTTTGTATGAGTCGGTGAAACACAAAGTATTGCCGCAATTAAATTCGTACGTAGTACAATAACAAATGCAAAGGATCAAAAGGTAGATAAAAATTTAAAGTCTCATCGATCGGCCTCACAGAGAGAAGGTGATATAAGCTAGCCAAGGAGCACCGACCCAGTTTGTGCCCACTAGACTAGAGGGCTCACACTATTTTTAGTTGACACAACTTTAAGATTATATACCTGTTCATCTTAACAACGAGAGAGCCAGGTAGGATTGGGAGACATTAGGAATGACACCTCCAGGAAAAGAAGAACCAGCAGTGCCGTACATTGCCTTGGACCAGCCAGCAGCGTCTCTAAAGGACACGGACACAGCGAACCAGTCGACCCATCCGGCCCCCGGAAGGCCGCATCGCGTCGGAGTATCTCGGGTACGCATCCAGGTTGCGCGCCAGTTGATCCGTCTGTAGCCCAGCCCACTCGCATCGCGTGGGAGTAGATGTTGCTTGTTGGGCGAGTATTGAGAAGCGACGCTTCAATTTCTGTTGGACGGTGGAGGGCCGGATCGAGCCGAACAAGCCCTCGGGAAAGGCAACCACACATATCTATCCCAAGTCCTAAACAGAAGGACGACCGGGTCGGGGAAAGGAGCGGGGCCACCTCACCACGCCATACCTGTATCGCCGAACGGTGCCACAGTTTAACTGAACATTGCTTGCAGCTTCTGCCTATGCCTTCCAACCGATTTTTTTCGCTTTTAATGTTTATTTACGACGACTTGACGTGCATTAATTGCGAGTCGCGACTCGCTTCCGTCACGTACTACCGGGGGAGTGATCGATGGAGTGCGACACAGTACTCCCTCCGTTTTTATTTACTCTGCATATTAGAGTTGACTGAAGTCAAACTTCGTAAAGTTTGACCAAATTTATAAAAAACAATATAGACATTTATCATAATAAATTTATATGATGTGAAAGTACATTTAATAATAAATCTAATGTTGTTGATTTGTTATTGTATATTTTAATATTTTTGTATATAAGCTAGATCAAAGTTTGTAAAGCTTGACTTTGATCAAAACTAATATGCGAACTAAATAAAAACGGAAGGAGTATATTGTTGGCTCGAATATAATAAACTGGAAAAAAAATAGCTAGCGTTACGTACGTCAGTAATACTGTTTTTCAGCTGGAGAGGGCTGTACGCATCAGCTAGCTAGGCAGCCATATTGTTGCTCAAAAAAAAAAAGCTAGGCAGCCATTTTTTTTTCTTTTGAGATTAGCTAGGCAGCCATATTGATCTACACGCCTACATGTGCGCACGTACGCGGTACACTCATTTTTTAAAGGAAGTCTTCTGCTTTATTTATTTCCGTGAGTTATTCTATATTTATACTCCTACAACGCGCTAGTAATATCAACCACGCACTAGTGCTCCTAACCTAGACTATTATCCATATTATTTTTTGTGAGACTAGGCTAGTAGTTAGGAGTATTTCACGTCGCTGTCCACATAAAAGTATTTTTAGCAGCCATGGAAAAGGAAAGACAAACCACAAAATAAGATATACTCCTACTAAGGGCATCTTCAATGGTTGTAAGATAGTTGTTGGTAGACTTTGCCACATAAGATTTTTGATGATGTGTCATACAATAAATAAGGAAAAAGATGAAGGTTGTATGTACATGAACCAACACTCATTGCACAAACTCCAATGTAGAATGAGAGAGCATCTTATTTATTATCTCACATCCTATTGGGCAAACTAAATATAACCCATTGAAATTGTTGTATATTAAGATGTTGGTTGATGACATGACATATTTTACCAACAAACTAACATACAAACTATTGGAGATGCCCTACCCAGTAGCCTTTCACCGCTTGTTGTTATTGGCGAAGATCGGTCCACAATCAGCTTGGAGGACGAAGATGCCAGCACGCAACAGAGCAACGGCTAGCGCGGGAGCCCCACAGCCACTGCGGTCCGCCTTGCCAATCATAAAGCGCCGGCCGCCCCCTCGTTGCTCGGCCGGCCGCCCTCCGATCCTGCCGAATCTCTTGATTAGTCTGACTAATCGGCGCTCCCTCCCACGAGACTAGCTCCATGCCATGCCAATTGCCAGGTCCCCTATAATTCGATTTAGCCTTGGTTCACTGTGAGATTTTGCTACTATTACGGACCTGATTAATGCCTTGCGATGACGTGTTGGGATGATTGGCGTGGCCTATGAGTGGATACACCCTTCGGCTATCTAAAATTTTGTTGCGTGCCCACAGTTATATATGGAGTAGCTAAATGTCATGATGACGGGTTGACAATGGACACGAGCCATCACAATTGCATGATAATTTTTGGGTGCCTTTGGGGAAAGGGAAAAATATGCATAAATTGTGGTTACATGAGCTAAACGGCAGGATGAAACGTGTCGAGGTTTTCTACGTCGAGTAAGACACATGCAACGGATAACAACTACTACCTCCGTCATGATTTATTAGTTCCCATTTGTATTTGGTGCTAAATTTTGACTATAGATTTAACTAACAAAATGTTAGTACATGTCAAAAAAATTATATCGTTGGATTCATATTTAAACATAGTTTTCAATAATATTATTTTTTATAACATACATCAATATTTTATTAGTTAATCTAAAGGCAAAGTTTGATACAAAATACGAAGAGGACTAATAAACCCAGACCGAGGAGCCCTAGGCCCCTAGGTGCCCAACGCATTCATTGGATAACCAGTGGCATCATCGTTTTTGTTGAGATGTTATGTCTATAGACATATAACACCGATGACGTTACATACAATGAATTCCGTACGACGTAGCGATTCTGAGCCCGGGCTCACATGCTCCCGCTCGTGAATAGTTAAATCGGTAAATACGCAATGTGTGCACAAAATTTGGTGATGTTTGAACATTTGAGGAGGTTGTGGCAATAATAACCAAATTCTGACATGTGAGATAAAGACTGAAAGAATGCACTGTTGGAGCTGCTTTTTTCTGTGTGCAGGGCTCCTCCGATGTCAATTAACCCTGATTTTTCTTACGCTCCTAACGCACTTGAGCATCTTCTATGCAAAAAGAAGTTTAGATTTTTTGTCTTTTTACTATTCTTTTGCACTTACTATTCAGCGGGTGCAGATGAACCCATGCTCAGCCTTGACTTATCAGAATTTCGCACTATGTCTTAACTTGAAAAGCTGAAGACCGATCATTAACATCGCACAGCTGGATGAAATATTTATACCAAATGGCAATATTGCACAATGAAACAAAAGCCATTTTTCTTTGGAAAATATGAGCCCATATGACATGTTTGTTTACTCTTTACGAATTCTGTTTTTGTGATTCCGGGACTACCTCTACCCTTGAACTCTCCGTTTTGATCATCATAATTTCAGAATAAAAAGTTTGCTAGGCCTCCGAGCAAGTAGACAGGCACTCTGCCATACCACGATACAACACAGCGACACGCACCGATGGTCAGAAATTTTGACTAGCTCTTCGGAAGCGAGCCAAAAACAGGGTCCCGAGCAGTGGCGTACGTACGTTGCCCGGCCGGCCGGCCGCGCCTCAAACCGTTCCACACGCGCGTCCGGCTCTGGGAAGGCCGCATAGCATCGGGGGCATCCATGGGACGCATCTGCGCACTAGGTCGATGCTGCTGGGCGGGCGAGAAGTGAGAAACGGTCGATGCTTCCCTTTTCCGGCGCCGGATAGAGCCGGACCGGCCGGCCCCGGGAAAGGCAACGACGCCTATTTCTTCGCTCCCCGCCGCGTATCGTATCGTATCCCTTGCCCCAACCCCCAACAGAAAGATGATCGGCCGGGGAAAGGGAGCAGGACCCACCCGTTGATGCCCATACCACGCCACCCTCCCTGTCACGTACTACTAGTCTCCATCCAGTACTGCATGATTTGCGAGTTGCGACTCGTATAATACCTATCTACGGCACCACGCTTTGACTGAACGCATGGCATGGCGATCGTACATGCAGCGTCTGCCGTCCAGCATATTTTTTGCGGTTTTATTTATAATTGTCTGTTTACGACGACTCGACGTGCATTAACCGTAGGTGACGGTGACGCGACTCCTCTCCTTGTAGCTAGTTGTCGATGGTATTTTTTTTAAAAACTTTCAATCTATTCATTTTCAATCATGACAATATAACAAACACTAAAAATAAAAATTACATCCAAATTCGTAGACCACCTAACGATGACTACAAGCACCAAAGCGAGCCGAAGGCGCGCCGCCGTCACCGTCCCTCCATTTTGGAGCCGGACACAACTTGTTGTAGTAGACAGTCGGTAAGTCGTCGTGCTAAGACCCCATAGGACCAGCACCCTAGAACAGCAATCACCGCCGATGAAAAATAACGTATATCGAAAGGATCCAAACCGAAGACACGCGAACGTAGACAGACAACGACGAGATCCGAACAAATCCACCAAAGATAGATTTGCCGGAGACACACCTCCACACGTCCACCAACGATACTAGACGCATCGCCGGAACGGGGGCTAGGCGGGGTAACCTTTATTCCATCTCCAGAAAGGCCGCCGTCTCGTCTTCCTAAATAGGACACAAACTCTAGCAAGATTAAAAAAAATATTAAAAACGGAGCCATTCCGCCGGCCCTTCCTAGGATCCTAAGGCCATCGGAGACGAGGCGAAATTGCGCCGACGCCGGCCAAAGACACGAGCCCTCACTTTTTTTTGAGGAGGAGGTGGCGGAGCCCTGCCCTCACGGACGTACGTGATAATAACGCGTATGGGACAACGACTTGACGCGTGATGGAGTATTGTTTTCTTTGCTCATTGTCGATGGCTTGTTGCATATGTATGCTGGAGAAAATACTTGCACTACGTACTCGTGCTCTATGATCCATATGTATGATCCGTCGGCGGATCGGTGGATGTGGATGGGCGTACGTACCTTGGCCATAGACGAAAATACATCACGGGGCCCAGTTAATCAGTGCGCAGTACCGCTGTTTTTATCTAGACTCGGTAAGTACTGTGCGCATCAGCTAGCTACTCATATTGTATTATTGCTCTACACACCTACATGTGCGCACGTACAAGTATTACGCCCTACAACTGAGATGCGTATATGATACTTACTTGTGACCACGTTTTTTGAGATTTAATTTTAATCAATGATTTAATCAACATGGGCGACTGTGACGGGAGCTTGACAGATACTTTAAATTCATATTCGGAAAAAGTTTTCAAAGATATACTCTCTCCATTCCTAAATATAAGTATTTGAAGAGGTTCCACTATGGACCACATACGGATCAAAATGAGTGAATCTATACTCTAAAATGCATCTAGATATATCTGTATGTGGTCCATAGTGAAATCTCTACAAAGATTTATATTTAGGAAAGAAGGAAGTATTTTTTTAATAATTTATATATTATTAGTCTAATTTATGATTAAGGTTGAATCTCAAAAAACGAAGGCGCACTACATTATAAAATGAAGGGAGTATCGTATCACTCATATTTTTTAAAAGAAAGTCTCCTGCTTTACATATTTCCGTGAGCTCTGTTATACTCCTACAACTTGCTAGTAATGTATCCACCACGCATTAGAACTCCTGACCTACACCCATATCTTTTGTGAGGCTAGACTAGTAGGAGTACGTACGTACAATAGTAATATTCCACGTCGCTGTCCTGAGAAAAGTATTTTTAGCAGCCATGGAAAAGGGAAGATATATATACTCGCCGGACGCTACTACTCCGGCAACGATGGATCCACAATTAATCCATCGACAGCTCGGAAGTCGATGATGCCAGCATGCAACACAGCAATCGGCTAGCTGGGAGCACCGTGGCCGTCCGATCCCGCCGAAACCCTTAATTGGTAAGATTAACCGGCGCTCCCTCCCAAGAGCCTTGCTCATGCATGACAATTGCATTGTCCCCACCAATATATACTCGCCGGACGCTACTACTCCGGCAACGATGGATCCACAATTAATCCATCGACAGCTCGGAAGTCGATGGTGCCAGCATGCAACACAGCGATCGGCTAGCTGGGAGCACCGTGGCCGTCCGATCCCGCCGAATCCCTTAATTGGTTTGACTAGGAAATATGACCGTGCGTTACAACGGGAGAACAAACCACGTAAAGTTTTGTGGACATGATAGCGATCTCAAGGAATGATAGACCCTGCTTTACCTATATTGATGAATCATACACCTCACATTTATCCATCCCAATACATGGTTTGTTCCATGATCTTAAATGGTGAAACCAGACCCGAACAAACTGTGCATCACTATGAATTAAATAATACTCCACTCAAGCAACATGAACTCGGTTTTAACAGGGATCCAACATTATTGGAGGAGCGTCGAGGACAATGCCCTACTTTACACCAGACTTCGATTCCGCCTCATGAGTCGGTGAGGGTGCTAAAGATGGGCTTCTCCATGTTAGCACGGCACGTCGCCTGCCTATGATTACACCCTTGTTTTATTTTTAATCTTTTAATTGATAAATTCCATACCTTCTACTAACTTGCATATTTTATAATGTTTGTCTTATTTGTTTTACATTTGCATTACATCATGACATTAAATAATTCACACATAATTTAAAACAGTGAACATTTCCAAAAAAATCATTTGAGCCTTCCTTCTATTTTATACAATTGCTCTTCCAAATTCCTTTGAGCCATTCCAAAAATCCCATGCTTTTTTCTACTTCAAGGTTAGTCCCCAAACTTTACCAATAATTCTTTCATCAGTTTGCCAAGCTCCACCAGATTATCATAATTTTTGGACACATCTAAAACCTAGTCCTAATTCAAACCCATTTGAATTAAATTCGAATGAGTTTGAATTTAAACCTTGCATTGACCACTTCTAATTTTCTTGGAACAAGCACATTTTCGCAAGTCCAGGAAAAACAACACCTTTCCAGAATACCATTCATATACCTCTATCACATTTACTCTTTCTCTCATTATATTTAATAAACAAAAAAGAGGAGAATTAGGAGATGGAGAGAGAGAGCCTAGCAACTAACCCGGCCGGCCCATTTGGCCTAAGGCCCAGCCCAGCCGCACCTTAACCTAACCTAGCCCGATCGAACCTCGCTCCTCTCTCCCGATCTCTTCGCCCCCCTTGCGCCACCAGGGGAGGCGCAGCAGGCGCACACTAGACTCGCGCCGCTCGCGGCGCCTGCCCTCCTGCGCGCCACCCCGCCTCCGCTATCGCTGTAGGCCACGGCCGCGTCCGCGCCTCGCCCATGCTGCTCCGCCCAACTGAGCCCGCGGCTGTCCCTCCGCCTGCGCGCCGTCTCCGGCCGCTGCGACCTACGCCTCCCCTGGCCGGCGCCCTGTCGTGCCCGCTGCCGCGCCTCTGCGCGCACGGCCTGGGAGGCCGGCTGGCTCCGCCCGACCCCGGTGAGGCTGCATCGCCGTCGGCCTCGCTCTTCCTCGCCTCACCGTTGTGCTCCTTCTCTCCTGCTGCATCGCGCCTCCCTGCCCGAGCCGCTCTGCCTCCGTCCCTATGACGCTGTGGCCACCACCGTCGCGACGGCCCCTGCACCGCGCCGACGCACCTCCTACTCGCGTTGTCTGCTGTAGCAAGCCGCCGCCTCGTCTGAACAGCAACGACCCTCCTTTCTTCCTTCTTCTCTCCCTCACCCCCTGTCTCCTTTCTGCCCAGGAGTCATGGATGTCATGGATCCGCCTGGGAATTTTTGCTCCGGCCTTCCTCATCGTCACCAGCGACCGCCGACTCGCCGCCCGCGTCTGGATCCGCCCCCCAACCCCTGCCACGCACGGATCGGGCCTTGCAAGGTCCAGCCCTGCCGCTCTTCTCCAGCGTGGGTTGATCACTCAGAAAACGCAGGGTCTTATTTGTAAGAATGAAACGTTTTTAGCCACTTGAAACAGGACTGCGGATTGAATTCCTATAAACCAAGGGGCTTTTTTGCAAAACAACCATGATGGACGACCAAAAGCAATAGTTGGTTTATTAGTAGGTAAAGATTAACCGGCGCTCCCTCCCAAGAGCCTTGCCCATGCATGAAAATTGCATTGTCCCCACCAATAGAAAGAACTAGCGTTGTTTTTTTTGCGGGAGAAAAGGAAATTCTCATTACTCACGGAGGCTTCTCAGTCAATGCCAAGTTTACAACAAAATCTAATCCCGAATGCAACCATCACTAGTAGAAAAGGGGGCAACGGTCCAGGCCGGGTCAGCCCATTAGTCCCGGTTCAGTCTAGAACCGGGACCCATGGGGGCATTGGACCCGGTTCGTGAGCCCAGGGGGCCGGCCGGGCCACGTGGGCCATTGGTCCCGGTTCGTCTGGACCTTTTGGTCCCGGTTGGTGGGACGAACCTGGACCAATGGCCTCGCTCTTGGTCCACCACCATTGGTCCCGGTTGGTGGCTTGAACCGGGACCAAAGGCTCCCCTTTAGTCCCGGTTCATGCCACCAACCGGGACCAATGGCCCACGTGGCCCGGCCGGCCCCCTGGGCTCACGAACCGGGTCCAATGCCCCCATGGGTCCCCCTCGCGTAAGAGCAGAGCACACCGCTCTGTTTTTTCTGGCCGAGGGGGAGAGGGCTTGGTGGTGCTCTAGCTCACCTTCTATGCACACAAGGTGTTCGATGGAATGCCCGAGCCACACTACTTAAGCTTTGTCCTCTCCAAGCTCAACCTTCAAACTCCATTTTCCTCAATATTTGTCTAGGTTTAGCGGTCCATCACGCCCTGTCCCCGTCTTCACCGCCGTCGATCACCCGCGCCGAGCTCATCGCCGGCACCACCGTGGTGAGCCTCTTGTTCTTATCTTCTTTTTGAAAGGAAAAAATATTCTTACTTGTATGTTTACATAGATACTTGTATTATTTTCTTACTTTTATTATTGCATCTTATATAGTGCGATGGTTTTGGTATCCACCCCCGTCAGCCCTCGTCCCGTCTATGATTCCGATGTGGTATATATATTATCTTTATAACTATTGGTTCATTTATTGTTTATGAAAATTATGCCGACCAACGTGACATAGGTTTTATTTATGTAGGATCTATGTGAATCGGAAATTCCAACCGACCCTATTGTCGAGAGGTTAAATTTAGTTGAAGAAGAAGACAATTTGTTGAAGGAAAAAATAAAAAAAATGAGGAGGAGAAGATGATATTGGAGTTGCATGTTGCGGATGTCGTCGATGATCACAAGATCAAGATGGATGCAATGCGCTTGAAGATTAGAAAGATTAGAAAATATGCCATTCATACCGAGGCTTGGTATCATTATGTCGTTGGATCAATTGTTACCTTGGTTGCGATTATGATCGCATTTGTTTCCGCATTGAAATGTTTTACATAGTTTCAATGTATGGTTTAATTAATTAGATGCTCTGGAAAGCTATATGTTGTTAGATGAGAACTATGTGTGTACTTTGGTTTTAATGTGATGATGAACTTCTATTAATTTGGACACTTAATTATATATAACGCACGCAGATGAACCGGCAATGGATGTACGGTGACAGACACACCTCCGAGTACATTAAGAGCGTGCATGAGTTTCTCGATGCGGCTGAGGCAAACAAGCAGAATGGTTTTATGTGTTGTCCATGCACTGAATGTGGGGATACGAGGTCTTACTCTAACCGGAAAATCCTTCACTCCCACCTGCTTTACAAGGGTTTCATGCCACACTATAATGTTTGGACGAGGCATGGAGAAATAGGGGTTATGATGGAAGACCGCGAAGAAGAAGAGTACGATGACAACTATGTGCCCCCTGAATACGTTGATGCTGCAACGGGGGGAGCTAGTGAAGATCAAGAGGAACCAGACGATGTGCCCAATGATGCTGCAATGGGTGAAGCTGCTGAAGATCAAGAGGAACCAGACGATGTGCCCGATGATGATGATCTCCGCCGGGTCATTGTCGATGCAAGGACGCAATGCGAAAGTCAAAAGGAGAAGCTAAAGTTCGATCGCATGTTAGAGGATCACAAAAAAGGGTTGTACCCCAATTGCGAAGATGGCAACACAAAGCTCGGTACCGTACTGAAATTGCTGCAGTGGAAGCCAGAGAATGCTGTGGCTGACAAAGGATTTGAGAAGCTACTGAAAATATTGAAGAAGAAGCTTCCAAAGGATAGCAAATTGCCCGACAGTACATACGCAGCAAAGAAGATCGTATGCCCTCTAGGATTGGAGGTGGAGAAGATACATGCATGCCCTAATGACTGCATCCTCTACCGCGGTGCATACAAGGATCTGAACGCATGCCCGATATGTGGTGCATTGCGGTATAAGATCAGACGAGATGACCCTGGTGATGTTGACAGCGAGCCCCCCAGGAAGAGGGTTCCTGCGAAGGTGATGTGGTATGCTCCTATAATACCACAGTTGAAACGTCTGTTCAGAAATGAAGAGCATGCCAAATTGATGTGATGGCACAGTGAGGACCGGAAGAAAGACAGGAAGTTGAGAGCACCCGCTGACGGGTCACAGTGGAGAAAAATTAAGAGAAAGTACTGAGATGAGTTTGCAAAGGACCCAAGGAACATATGGTTTGCTTTAAGCGCGGATGGCATTAATCCTTTCGGGGAGCAGAGCAGCAATCACAGCACCTGACCCGTGACTCTATGTATGTATAACCTTCCTCCTTGGATGTGCATGAAGCGAAAGTTCATTATGGTGCCAGTTCTCATCCAAGGCCCTAAGCAACCCGGCAACGACATTGATGTGTACCTAAGGCCATTAGTTGAAGAACTTTTACAGCTGTGGAATGGAAACGGTGTACGTACGTGGGATGAGCACAGACAGGAGGAATTTAACATAAAGGTGTTGCTGTTCGTGACCATCAACGATTGGCCCGCTCTCAGTAACCTTTCAGGACAGACAAACAAAGGATACCACGCATGCACGCACTGTTTAGATTACACTGAAAGTATATACCTGGACAAATGCAGGAAGAATTTGTACCTGGGCCATCGTCGATTTCATCCGACCAACCATCAATGTCGAAAGAAAGGCAAGCATTTCAAAGGCGAGGCAGATCACCGGAAGAAGCCCGCCATGCGTACCGGTGATCACGTACTTGCTATGGTCAATGATTTACACGTAAACTTTGGAAAGGGTCCCGGCGGACTAGCTGTTCCGAATGACGCTGAGGGACACGCACCCATGTGGAAGAAGAAATCTATATTTTGGGACCTACCCTACTGGAAAGACCTAGAGGTTCGCTCTTCAATCGACGTGATGCACGTGACGAAGAACCTTTGCGTGAACCTGCTAGGCTTCTTGGGCGTGTATGGGAAGACAAAAGATACACCTGAGGCACGGGAGGACCTGCAACATTTGCACGAAAAAGACGGCATGCCTCCGAAGTAGTATAAAGGTCCTGCCAGCTACGCTCTTACGAAAGAAGAGAAAGAAATCTTCTTTGAATGCATGCTCAGTATGAAGATCACGACTGGCTTCTCGTCGAATATAAAGGGAATAATAAATATGCCAGAGAAAAAGTTTCAGAACCTAAAGTCTCATGACTGCCACGTGATTATGACGCAACTGCTTCCGGTTGCATTGAGGGGGCTTCTACCAGAAAACGTCCGATTAGCCATTGTGAAGCTATGTGCATTCCTCAATGCAATCTCTCAGAAGGTGATCGATCCAAAAATCGTACCAAGGCTAAGGAGTGATGTGGCGCAATGTCTTGTCAGTTTCGAGCTGGTGTTCCCACCATCCTTCTTCAATATCATGACGCACGTCCTAGTTCATCTAGTCGACGAGATTGTCATCCTGGGGCCCGTATTTCTACACAATATGTTCCCCTTTGAGAGGTTCATGGGAGTCCTAAATAAATATGTCCGTAACCGCGCTAGGCCAGAAGGAAGCATCTCCATGGGCCATCAAACAGAGGATGTTATCAGGTTTTGTGTTGACTTCATTCCTGGGCTTAAGAAGATAGGTCTCCCTAAATCGCGGTATGAGGGGAGACTGACTGGAAAAGGCACTCTTGAAAGTGACTCAATAATATGCAGGGACGGATATTCTTGGTCTCAAGCACACTACACAGTTCTACAGAACTCTACCTTGGTGACCCCGTATGTCGATGAACAAAAGAACAGTCTGTGCTCCAAACACCCGGAGCAGTGCGATGACTCGATTACATGTGAACACATCAGGACTTTCAGCAGTTGGTTGGAAGCACGTCTCAGAGGTGACAACACTGTTTGTGATAAGATGTACTTGTTGTCCAGGGGACCATCTTTGACTGTATTGACTTACAAAGGATACGAGATACATGGGAATACATTTTACACGATCGCCCAAGATCAAAAGAGTACCAACCAAAACAGTGGTGTCCGCTTTGATGCAGCAACCGAGAGCGGAAATGACACATATTATGGTTACATAGTGGACATATGGGAACTTGACCACGGACATGATTTTAAGGTCCCTTTGTTTAAGTGCAAATGGGTCAATCTGTCAGGACGCGGGGTACAGGTAGACCCACAGTACGGAATGACAACAGTGGATCTGAAAAATCTTGGGTACACTGACGAACCGTTCGTCCTAGCCAATGATGTGGCATAGGTTATCTATGTGAAGGACATGTCTACCAAACCGAGAAAAAAAGATAAGGAAGCGAATACATTATACGATGAGCCAAAGCGCCACATAGTTCTTTCAGGAAAAAGGGATATCCTGGGAGTGGAGGGCAAGACAGACATGTCTGAAGATTATGAAACGTTTCATGAAATTCGTCCCTTCAATGTCAAGGCTGACCCAAGCATCCTGATAAACGATGAAGATTATCCATGGTTACGGCGCAATAAGCAAATGACACAAGCGAAGAAAAAGTGAAGACTTTCTCCCGCATCTATTATGATGATACCATGCCAACTTTGTAACACACAAGTATGCTATGCCAACTTTTTCAGAGTTCATTTGAAAACTATGAATTTAGGTCGAATTTTCTTTATAGGTGCATCTATGTTCATTTTTTTAGTAAAGTTAATTCAAATTTGTGATTCACACAAATTTTAAAGATTTCAAATTTTAACTATTCAAATTTGAAAACTAATGGCACTAAGAGAAAGTTTATAATTTTTCTAAAACTAATGGCACTAACAGAAAGTTTATAATTTTGCTGACCTAAAAGCAAAAAGAATTAAAAAATAAAGCAAAAAACAAAAGAAAATAAATAATACAGAAAACAAAACAAAAAAACTGGAAAAAATAAAAATAGCAACAATAAGTATTTTGTTGTAAGTAGAAACAAAATAAAATAAATAAAGCAACAAAGAAAACTAAAAAACTAAAAAAAGTGTTTTCAAATTTGAAAACTAATGGCACTAACAGAAAGTTTATAATTTTTCTAAAACTAAAAGCAAAAAGAATTAAAAAATAAAGCAAAAAACCAAAGAAAATAAATAATGCAGAAAACAAAACAAAAAAACTTGAAAAAATAGGCACTAAAAGCAAAAAAAAACTAAAAAAAGTGTTTTCAAATTTGAAAACTAATGGCACTAACAGAAAGTTTATAATTTTTGTGACCTAAAAGAAAAAAATCACTAAAAAAACTATAAGTATTTTGTTCTAAGTAGAAATGAAAAAATAAATAGCAAAAAAGAAAAAAAAATGCCTATAATATTTGTTATGACTGACTAAAATTACCAAATTGAGTATAATGATAAAACATAGTAATATTAAATAGCTGGAAAAAGAATGACTCAAAAATCAATTTTTATAGTAAAGTTATTCATAAACTAGTGATTCACACAAATTTTAAAAAATTCAAATTTAAACTATTCAAATTTTAAAACTAATGGCACTAACAGAAAGTTTATAATTTTTGTGACCTAAAAGAAAAAAAATCACTAAAAAACTATAAGTATTTAGTTCTAAGTAGAAATGAAAAAATAAATAGCAAAAAAAATGCCACCTACTGGGCCACCACGGCCTGAATACGACTAGAAACCCATCCATGGGCCAGGATTCAGGCCCACAGAAGGCCCAGCAGGCCCACAGGCATAGCAGTGCGAGATTAGGCCTAGAGCCCTGCAAGGAGTTCAATGAAGATGGCGGGGCAGGGCTTATAAACAGGTCCTGCCGCTCCTCAGCTAGCGAGATGGGATGTTCGCGGCTTTGGCAGGCGCAGGCCATTGGTCCCGGTTGGTGGCACCAACTGGGACTAAAGAGGGGCATTGGTCACGGTTCGTGGCACAACCCGTGACCAATGCCCCCCTTTAGTCCCGGTTGGTGCCACCAACCGGGACCAAAGGTCGCCGCTTCCCGCCCTTTGGGCTGTTGAAAAAGGCCTTTTGGTCCCAGTTGGTGCCACAAACCGGGACTAATGCCCACCTTTAGTCCCCGTTTGTGCCACGAACCGGGACTAAAGGCTTTGCTATATAAGTTCACACTTCGCAAATTTTCACTCTCATCTCTCGCAGTTGCCGCCCCGACGCCGCCAGGCTGCCCCACCGTCGTCGTCGCCTCGCCCGTGCCCGTCGTCGCCCGCGCCCTCGCCGTCGCCCGCGCCCCTGCCCCGATGCGCGCCGCCCCGGCCCGCCCCTGCCCTGACGGGCGCCGCCCCGGCCCGCCCCCGTCACCGTCGCCCGCGCCCCTGCCCCGACGCGCGGCGCCCCGGCCCGCCCTCACCGGCGCCCGCGCCCCTGCCCCGACGCCATCCTCGCCGCCGACCTCAGCTTGGTCCGGCCGCCGGCGCCCTCCATTGCAATTTTTTTCATATATTTGCTTGTTTATATATATATATATGCTTGTTTATATATATATATATATGTAATGATTTTTTATAGAATATGATGTTTTTTTTCATAGATGATCACATATATGATGTATGCACGAATGTGGATGAAATATGATGTTTTTTTGTTCATAGAACATGATGTTTTTTTAATTCACAGATTTTTTTTGTTCATGAGAGAGGCGGGGACGTTGAGGGATCATAGATGTATTTTTTCAGAATTTTCTATCGTGCATAGACGGATTTTAGACCATGGGAGCACCCCCTGGCTATCGTTGCAAAATTTGCTAAGTGATATTAAGAAGGAAGGAAAAGAAAGATAGGAAAGAAAGAAAATAAGAAGAGGAAAGAAAGAAGAAGAGGAGAGGAAGAAGAGGAGAAATAAATAAGAAGAAGAAAAAAGAAGAAAAAGAAGAGGAGAAGAAGAAAGGAATAGAGGAGAAGAAGAAGAAAAAATAGAATATTCTATTTTTTCTTCTTCTCCTCTTTTTTTTCTTCGATCTTCTCCTCTAGCTATTCCTTTCTTCTTCTCCTCTTTTTATTTTTCTTCGTTTTCTTATGTCTTATTGTGTATATTGCTTCTTTGTGTATATTATGTATATATGTCAGTATATATATTGTGTATATTGCTTCTTTTCAGATTTTTTTTCATATATATGTTCGTATTTTGTATTTTATCGGGTCTGTCGTCGTCGATATACCCCTCCCGATAAATTCAACACGAGGGGAGGGGGGTCGATATATATACCATCTCCCGATAACTTCAACACGAGGGGGGGGGTCGATATACCCTAAATAGCAAGTATCGTCGGTGTGAGATACATGTGGCCGTCGGTGTCAGACACTACATCCACGTCCCACAAGTGACGCGGGCTTCGACGCCCACGTCACTTGTCGGACGTGGATGTAGTGTCCGACACGGACGGCCACATGTATCTCACACCCACGATACTTGCTATTTAGGGTTTCCTCTACCGCTCGGCGACCCTGACCCTCGACGACCCTCGTTCCCGATAAAAAAAGAGGAAGAAGAAGAAAAAAAAGAGGAGAAGAAAGAATAGAGGAGTAAGAACTCTCTTACTCCTCTATTCTTTCTTCTCCTCTTTTTTTTCTTCTTCCTCTTCTTTTTTTTATCCTTGAAGCGTTGTCGAGGCCACCCCAAACCCTAGAGAAGCAGCGTCGAGGCCACTCCAAACCCTAGAGAAGCAGCGTCGAGGCCACTAATTAATATTAGTTCTACGTTTGCCACTAATATATTCATCTGTCATATTTGAATAATAACTGCCATGTTGTAAATATTTGTAGAAATTATGGACACCGCCCGAGACGAAGTACAAGAAGAGTTGTTGGGGGACATAATCGCACGAGGAAGTGATGCCGTCTGCTCGTTGTTTCTCAATGACACCGATGGTCTGGAAGCAGCTGGCTATGATTATGATGGCTCCGGTGACCTAATGCCGGTGCAAGAAGGAGACCGTGAGAACGGCTCCGGTGACCCAATGCCGGTGCAAGATGAAGACCGTGATGACGTCTCCGGTGACCGAACCGAGTCCGGCCAGGTATATATATTATTTAAGCTTGTGCTGACTAGCTAATTGATGCATTCATTGTTTTGGTATGTACACATATTAATTAAGTCTTTGTTCTTTTTTCTAGCCCTCCGGATAGAGCACAACTTCGGTAAAGAGACGAGGCCCGAAGAAAAAGTTGAGCTCGGATGAAAAGTTTGAGATTATAGCAATCGCGCCCGACGGACAACCGATTAAACCCCTCCAGACAAAGAGCGCATTTGTTACTCAGTGCGGGGTTCTGGTTAGGGACAAGATCCCGATCAGCATCCAGCAATGGTTAAAGCCGACTACAGAAGACCCTGAGGTGTCTTATGTCAATGCTATGCAGAAAAATGATCTTTGGACTGAGCTAAAGTCAAATTTCACCCTACCACCAGAGGATAATCCGGAGAAGCCAGTTAAAGAGCAATTAATCAAGTATTTTGCTCTTAAGAGGATGGCAGAACTATTCAGGAGGTGGAAGAAAGAGCTGAATAAGTTTGTCGAAAATAAAGAGACACCAGAATTCAAGGGCAGATATAAAAAGATCAGAGATCACTGGCCTGCATTTGTGGCCCACAAGACATCGGAAAAGAGTAAGAAGATGTCGGCGACAAACAAGCAAGATGCTGCGAAGAAGAAGCATCACCATCGCACAGGGTCAGGTGGTTACCTCGCAGCCCAGCCTAAGTGGGCCAAGACTGAGAATGATCTGGTTGATAAATGGATCGAACCAGAGACAATTAACTGGCCAGACCGTTGCCGGACTTGGTTCTTCGGGGCTGGCGGAACCTTGGACCCTATATCAGGGAAGTGCATTTGGAAGAACGATCAAATGGACATACCAGTCAAGAAGCTTCAGCAGTATATCGAAGCAGCGCAGCAAGGGACGTTCGTTCCAGACAGAGAGAACGACGAGCTCACAATGGCCCTCGGGGATCCTGAGCACCCTGGACGGACACGAGGCACCCCAGGCTCCATTCCGTGGAAGGTTGGGTTTCCGGACGCAGGCGGTTACAAATGCCACGAGAGGAGGAAGAAAGTGGAGCAGACCCAACTGCAGGCGCTGCACGCTAGGGTACAAGTGATAGAGGAACGAGAAGCAAATCGCAGCAAACGAACTGCCGAAGCTTCCCCCGAAGCTACCCCGCCATCTCAGTGGAGAAGCAGCGTGGCTTCCACCGAGCTGCTTCAGCTGGAGCATGTCTTGACGGCTCCTGTCAGCTATCCCGTGGATGCTATCATGGAGTCTCAAAATTGCCACCTTATGACGCAATGGATTAATATGAAGGTTAAGGCGTCTGTTGGCTCTGTTTTTCCTACTGAACCCGGTGCAACTTTTCACTGCCGGCCGATTCCAGAAGGATATGCTAGGGTGATGGTGGATGAAATAACGGAGGGATTTGAGGACCTCCAGCTTGACCACCCTACCGGTGAAGGGGAGACTCGGCTGGGTTCTGCTCTGAAGACTACATGCCTATGGCGGAAGGAGCTCATCAACCTTCCGATCTGGACGCCTCCGCCTCCTCCTCCTCCTCTGGCGAGTCAGGGCACTCCGCCTCCTCCTCCGGCGAGTGACGATCAGGGCACTCGGCCGGCTCCTTCTCCGGCGCGTGGTGGCACTCCGCCTCCTTCTCCGCCTGCGCCGGCGCGCCCGAGCAGCCAGCCTCCTCCTTCTCCGCTTCGTCAGCAAGGGCGGAAGAGACCTGCCGCCGCTCCGGCTGCTCCAGCGCATCGTAGTCCTTCTCCTCCGCCTCTTAAGCAAGTAAAGAAGACAACCGCTATGTATGCTCTGCCGGCGTCTAGCAGTACAGCCAGAGGCGGGAGGACATATAGATTCGGTCCTTCTCTGAAGACTACAGAGAAGTTACCATACGAGAGGACCCCGGAGGAGAACGCCGAGATCGCGCGAGAAGAAGTGAGGAACTTCTTTGAAGGGGTGAAAGCAAAGAAACATTCACCTCCAGAGGAGAAGGTAGATCCGGTGAAAGCGAAGCGCACTCTGGCTGCCCTGACAAAACCACCCAAGTCTCTGCCGAAAGGAAACTATGAGTGCATTATTAAAGGAATTTGCCGAAGCGGAGCGGTCGGGAAGTACTGTCAGTGATCAAAGGCTGAAAGAACGACGAGCTGGGAAACAAATTGCCCAGCTCGGCGAACAAGCGAAGCAATCGTGTCCCCCGCTCAAGGTGCCTAGCGACATCGTCGCTAATGATCCGAGGATGGTGCTCGGTTATAGCAATCTTGGAGATTACCTGCCCGACGATGTACATTATGATTTCATGGAGGTGCAGATGCAAAGATACGAGTACGGGAAGCCTCTCGTCAAAGATGAAAGATCTCTATCAATGATGATGCGAAGATTGCATGATTGGTACTTGAAAATCTGTAGAGAGTCTGGGGGGAGGAGTACTTTGTATGTGAGAGTTAAAAAGGAGTATGACCTCGTTGGAATTGAACTGTTGCCTGTTCCATTTGAGGAGTTCTTTCAGTTTTTCAATCAATTGGCCCTCGATAAAGCAACGGTCACCTGCTACTGTCTGTAAGTAGTACTACTTCTGTCATTAAGTCTCTCTATATAGCTCAGCTCTTTCATTGCATGTATTTATAATTATCCTCACTATATTATGCAGATTGAAGATCCTCGAATTGAAGAAAAGACAAATCGGTGATATTGGGTTCATTAACACAAATCTCATATATGCAACTCAGGTTAAATTTCATGTCGCAGATACCGAGGCCAACTTGCTACAATCGTTGGTAATAAATGAAAACAAAGATATAATACTCTTTCCTTACAACTTCAAGTGAGTATTACTGTCTTGTGCATATTCGTTTTCCCTTATATATTAGTCAAGGTTATAGTAATGTAATTGATGAGTTATGCATGCGTGTGTAGTTTCCACTATATTCTCCTAGAGATTAAGCTTGAGCAGGGACTAGTAACCGTCTTAGACTCGAGACGAAAAGATCCCTAGGACTATGCGGACATGACTCAAATGCTCGATAAGTAAGTTAAATCGATCATTATCCACCATATCAGCAACTTTGTTCATTTTCTGATATATCAAGTAATTGTTTTCTTTGTCTGGCAGGGTTTGGAGAAAATTCACCAAAAAAGCTCTGGGACTCCCGAAGAAGCTGCAATTTAGACACCCAGAAGTAAGTACTATAGTAGCATGTTCCGCGCATCTCCTAGTGATTCAAGCGCTAGTTTCATCAATACTATTTGGCATTCTTGCTTATCAGTTTGATTGACCTCTATTTCTTGTAAAGTGGTTGTGGTAGGAACAAGGAAATGATTTCTGTGGATACTACGTTTGTGAGTCCATCCGCCACACGACCTGTGAGCGGGGCTACTCTGACGAACAATATGAAGTGCGTAAATAACAACTATCACAATTTTATTTTATTACCATCATTTGTGTTGAGTTTCGTTCATTCATATATATATGTATTGACCCCCTTCTTCAAATTAGATGTTTCGTAAGAGGGATGAACTCCTAGCACCAGCTTGCATGCAAGCAATTCAAGAGGAATTGGCGGCATTCTTTCTTGACCACGTGATCGCTGAAGACGGAGAATACTATGTGGACCATGAGTCCGTATGTTAGGAGATTATATTTGTAAGAGATAATTATTGTATATATGTAGCCGGTAGTGTCGGATAGATATACGAGAACTTGTTGTTCGACCAATTTCTCGGAGAAGGAGAGGTGGTCGATATCACTTCTCTCTGTATGCATATATGTTCATGACGATCTTCTGTTTCCTTCGTTTGCTTACTAGCTAGCTAGCGTGTCTAGTCCTCTCTATACGTATGTATAGTACGTAGCGTCGACCAAGCACGGACATACGAGAGGACACTTCTCTCTATTAATTATAGCTAGCTAACACAATATATGAAACACCTAAATTAACCCCCTAAAACCCCCAACCCTCCCCTCTATCAAAAAAAACAAAACCCCAGCCACAGGAATGGTGACGCGTGGATGCCTATTGGTCCTGGTTGGTGCCACCAACCGGGACCAAAGGCCCTCCTGCCTGGGCTCCGCGCACAGGCCACGTGGAGGCCCATCTGTCCCGGTTCTGGATTGAACCGGGACTAAAGGGACAAGGCATTAGTACTGACCCTTTAGTCCCGGTTCAGGAACTGGGACAAAAGGCCCTTACGAACCGGGACAATAGGCCCTTTTTCTACTAGTGCATACTGCAGTACGGGGAGTGCTATGGCCATACGCGGCAAGTTCGTGACTAAATTTATTTTGCGACCGACAACAGCGAGTAAAAGAAATCTCCCTATCCTCAGTTGAGGCCAGATTCTGAATCTCCTTAACCAACATGCGATGTATCGATCGATCCTCGGAGTGTGCTGTGATCAGTGACACCGCCTCGGTGCTATCAAGCTCGACCAAAATGGGTAGCACCGTACGATAGAGGGCCAGCTCCAGCCCCTCCCGACACGCCGCTAGCTCGGCGTCCAACGCGTTATCACATATACGGATTTCCCGACAAGCGCTATAGATGATATCACCATGTGCATCCCGTAGGATCATATCACCTCCTGCCATACCTGTGGACGGAATGAAGCTTCCGTCCGTATTTAGCTTCGTCCAACCTGACTCAGGAGGCGTCCAGCGCAGCTCTTCCTTAGGCTCGGTGTTGGCCTTATAGGGTGGCGGAAGGGCATTGAGCACCATTTTTCCTTTGACAACATCACCGCTAGGGTACTGGTGGAGGCATAAAAGCGAGCTAATATATCCATACAGGAACCGACGAGAATATTCGGTAGGCGGAGGCCTTTTCTCATGCGTTATCTCATTCCGCACGTACCAAATCCTCCACATGGTCATCAGAACGACCATATGCGTCGTCTCATCTAGTGGTTCGAGGAGCGTAAAGAGCCACTCCGGGCCTGAGTTGTAGATTGCTTCGACCCTCGGGATGTGCCAGTCAAGCGCCATAGCATGCCATAGTTCCTTCGCTAGGGGGCACCTGCAGAATGTATGGAACACATTCTCTCGTTCCACACCACAAACGGGACATATGTCAGATATCTCAAGGTGACGAGTAAATTTGTTAGCCCAAGTAGCTAGTGAGTTTGTCACAATCCTCCAAGCGAACACGCGTACCTTCGGAGGAGCAGGGCACCCCCATATGGTCTTCCAGATGGCGTGACAACCATCCGGTGCCCTGCTCGTGGCAGTGGCCAATGGACGCTCGCGCTTGTCCATGGAAAACCGGTAGGCGGAACGAACGGTGAAGATACCGTTCTTCTCCAGTGCCCAGGCGATGACGTCGTCGGTGACACGAGGTGATGTGTGAATACTGGATATCGCGGCGACATCCGCCGGCAGGAAGTATCGACGGAGGAGGTCCATATGCCAGGACCTGTCCGCCTCCAGGAGTTCGACCACTCTCCTCAGCCGACATGTGCCCTGCAATGTGATAGGTTGGCGTGATGGTTCTCTTGGCACCCAACGATCGCGCCAGATACAGATATTTTGTCCATCCCCCACACGCCATATGATACCCTTCTTCAGAAGGTCGAGGCCATGTTGTATAGCCTGCCAAGTCGGGGAGGCGTTCCCCGAAAAGACCGTATCTTCCAGGCGTCCATCTGGATAATACCGAGCTTTTAAAACCTGCGCTCATAAACTGTTAGGCTTAATTAGCAGGCGCCATGCCTGTCTAGCAAGCAGAGCTTGGTTGAAGATTCGGAAGTCTCTGAACCCCAATCCTCCCTTTGTTTTGTGGGCTAAAATTTTCGGCCATGCCACCCAGTGAGTTTTCCTCTTGCCTTTCGCCGAACCCCACCAGAAGTTCCGTACCATTCTGTTCAGGTCACCACAAACAGACATAGGTAGCTTGAAGACACCCATAATATAAGTTGGAATGGCTTGAGCAATTGCTTTAATCATGGTTTCCTTCCCTGCGAGAGAGAGGGTATCTCCCCATGCAATGATTCGCTTCATTAACCGAGACTGCAAATTCTGGAATTTCCCACGTGACATACGGCCTTCAGGAGTTGGAAGCCCAAGGTATTTTTTCTGAAATGTTATTGTACCAATACATAGGATGGCTCGTACCTTCTCTTGTTCTTCCACCGAGCATGAAGGTCCAAACAGTGCGCTGCACTTTGTCGGGTTGATGCATTGCCCAGTAGCTCTCTCGTATGTGTATAGCACATCATGAATTTTTTTAACCTGTTCCTCATGCGCCTTAAAGAACAACATAGTGTCATCCGCGAAAAGCAAATGGGACACCCCCAGTGCTCTGCGACAAATTTTCAGCGGTGAGTAATCCCCTTTTTCCTCTCCATTTTTCAACAATGCAGACAATCCATCAGCCAAAAAAAGGAATAAGAACGGGGATAGCGGATCACCTTGCCGTAGTCCACACGACGGTGCAAATGACTCCAAGAGGGTTTCATTAAATTTTACAGTGTGCTATTAGCGCATAAGATGGTGCAAATGACTACAAGATGGTTCACCGTGAGATTCTGCTTCATGGACTTGATTATGCTTCGCGATGACAGGTGCAGATGATTAGCGTGGCATATTAGCGCACAAGCCCTCCGGCTATCTCATATTGTGCTTTGCGCCCGCGATTATACATGGAGTAGCTAAATCCATGATAAGGAATTGACAATGGACACGAGCTGTCACAATCGCATGACAATTTTCGAGTGGTATGAGTCTTAAAGGGAAACAAAAAACAATTATAAATCATGGCTAGATGAGATAATCGGTAGGACGAAGCGTGCCAAGGCTTTCTACATATGGATAACTGCACGAGGTTGAGTATGCCGCTTGCATTAGATAGGCACTTACATCACCATATTTGTCGAGATGTTATGTTGAAAAATTGATTACGTCAATGACATCACACACAGACAATGAATTTCACTTGGTTTCTTAGCTGGAAAAGCAAAAGGCCAATCATTGATGTGGTATAAATAGATGGGTTTGTCTACTTTGGACATAGGTACTGGGCTATGAAAAGCTCGAATCCCTCTCAAAGTGAAGGTGTTTGTGTGGCAAATGTTTCGAAATAGGCTACCCACCTCGGTTAATATAGCTAAACGAAACGACCCGTCTATTGGCCTATGTGATGCGTGTGCAACATCCTAAGATGCCAACCACCGTGTTCTTTAGATGCCATCTCGCTAAATTAGACATTATAATTTTAAGGTACTATGAGTCTTCAAGGGAAAGCAAAATCACACATAAATTGTAGTTAGCTGAGTTAATCATAATTGATGGTACTAAGCATGTCGAGGCTCTCTACGCATTGATAACCACACGAGGTTGAGTATGCCGCTTGCACTAGATAGGCATTGGCATCAGCATATTTGTCGAGATGTCATGTTGATAGATGGATAACCTTGATAACGTCGCATGCACTGAATTTTACATTGTTTCTTAGGGCATCTCCAACGCCGATCCTCAAACCATCCACAATTGTCCGGACCGCATGGTCCGCACGTGTTGTGCCATTCGACGCGGTCCAGTATCGGTCTGTAGGGTGGTCTGAACGCACGTTTTCCCACAAATCGAAGACAAAACCAACACATGAATCAGTCGGTTATGATGTAGCAACAGGTAGACCACTTAGAGACTGAATACAGCTAACATTAGCAGCAAGTGCACCATCACTAACAAACATGGGGGGTGCGGCCGTCCGGACAACACCCTCGACCGCTTCTGACTACCCCGAACCACCCAAACCACCTCCTCCCTTGCTCGCGCGCATTCCCGCCCGGCACCAGCTGCCCGCATTCACGACTATGTGGAGCGGCCGCTCCACATTGAAGCCGGCCCAGAGTGGAGGCGACCTCTCAATCTTACTTGAGTTCGTTGGTTAGGACGTTGTCGGCGGAACTCCGGCGTAGATTCATGTCGTGTCCTTGGGGCGATGAGGTTAAGATTTCTGGTCATGTGACAACATTTGGTGTCAGATGTTTCAGATCTATGCAAGGGTTCAAGGACGGCGATTGCGGATCCAGGGCGTTGGTCTTTAGAGGCACGTGCATAAAGATTTATCGGCTGTCATCGGCAAGGTGCAGCTCCGGTAGGGGAGTGGCGGCGGCTCGTCTGACGACAGTATTGGTTGTTTGGTGGTCTGAAAATCTCGATGCAACGTTTTATTATATTTGAGATGTTTTGTACTTCCAGTGAATCTTTTAAAATAAATCTGACCCTTTTTAGAAGAAAAAAAGGTATTCTTTGTTTTTTTGAACATTGGTACAAACGCAAGCGCTTAACATATGTGCATACACTCATCCCTATGAACACACACGCGCACACCCTATCCTTATGAGCACCTTCGAAAGACTGAGCCGGCATGTCATCGTGAAATTTACGAAGTCACCGTAGGGGCCTCGTCGTCGACGGGAATGTCTCCTTCCACTGAAAGCGCATCGCCGGAAATCCTGAAATAAATTCAGAAATAATGCGAACATCAAAACTTGAATCCTGATGGGCTGTGGATACCACCGTCCCTCTAACCATCCAACAAGGGTTGGTCCGCAGATACTCTTTGTTTCGATCATCCGTGTGTGTGGATCATGCCAAGATCACGATATGTTAGTATATATAGAAATGTGCCGAGCTTACACTATCTCATTATATTGTGTGGCAATAAACACAATACATATACTCCTGCCTAGTTGGCTCGGATGTGGAAAGTGCTCGAAAATATAGGCGGGAGGTAGGGGTGGCCTGCGTTGCCTGGCCCGCTGCGCCTCCAACCGATCGACACGCGCGTCCGGCGGGAAAGGCCGCATCGCATCGGGGCATGCATGGGACGCATGCAAGTCGCGCGCGCCACTTGACCTAGTCGCGCCGCGCCGGGTAGATGCCGCTGGCTAGGCGAGGAGAAGTGAGAGACGGTCGATGGCTCCCTTTTCCGGCGGAGCTAGCGCCGGATCGAATCGGACCGGCCGGTCCTGGGAAAGACGACAATGACTATTTCTGCTCTCCCTGCTACGTATCGTATCGTATCTTTATTATACTAGAAGAACACTCGTGCGTTGCAACGGGGCCACATTAACTTTAAGAGTTTAATATTACAACATTGACGACCTTTTTTACCATCAAATCCTCACACACACTCTCCCTCCCTCTTCCTCACTCTCTCTCCCCCTCTCCCTCTCTCTAACACACACACATATCCATCTTATTGGGTACGGGACCATAATCCATCTATTTCACACACACACGCTAGTGCAAAACAATATGGATTATGTGTATTATTATTGCCACCAGAACTGAGGGGATTAATTTCATATAAATCGGCCAGCCACAGCTCCAAGAATACGCGGAGGAGGTGGCCCGGGTCAGCGTCGGCGCCGTCCGGCACGGGCCACGGGCCCGCTTCCAAGTGCACGTGCAATGCACGTCTTCACAAATATTATAACCAGATGTGAGAAATCACATACTAACACGATGTTGCAATCAATTTGTAATTAAAGAAGCCAAAAGTCTTTTTTCTTAAACCAGAATTCCTTATGCTTGAGTTTAAACAAACCCCACAATAACATGATCAATTTTTTTTGCTCTACTTATCACCTAATTAAGCAAATGCATGAGTTATGAAGCGGATAAGAAATCATGTTAACTTGGAACTAAAATTCCAACAAAAGAGTGAGGAACAAACCTTTTTATCATTGCTCTGAAGTCTGAACCTCCCCCTATTTGTTAGTGAAATGTGAGTATGCTTGGAAGATAATAATTTCTTGTGCAATATATGCTTTTACATCTGAAAGAGCTATAAAATATGTTGACCTACCTATGTGCACTTCCTAAATCAAGCGGATAAAATTATTTTTATCGGCAATATAAAATACTAAACATTAGAAAGAAAGGGACAATGTCCACTAACCACGTAAATATTCTGACCATGGGATATTTAAGCTGGCGTATATGGGAAATCAAAGCTAAAAATGACTCGATGAGTTAGGGATACATCAATAAATATTGTAAAAAGTGATAAAAACAAATCTGCAGCAACTCACGACCCCACGAACTCGTATTCACAATGAGCAAGTTAGTGAGGCCGCCACGGTAGGCTAGCACCAAGGGACAAGGGCAACAACCGCCTTCCCATCCAACCTACTGATTCTGCTGGCGCTACTTTCATCCTAAGTGCATGAGTACCGCTAGTGTGTTGCCACGTACGGAGAAACTACGAACTGAAATTTTCATCCAAATCATGAAAAATATTAATGTTCCTCTGCTCTCTCATCCCTCGTGTGAACATACCCAATTCGTGGTTGGCTCGCTACATTCAGCGTAGCTCTGATGTGCATTGCCCTCGCTCTTGATTAGTTGCCGCAGTGCCACGCATATACGCCAACAAGCTGGGGAAACAAATGCAAATGTTACACCGAGTCAAAATCAACCATCCCACAATCGTAACAATAGAAAAGATAATAACCAAAATTTAACAGAAGAACTACTGCTTGGCTCCCAGATCCATCTCGATAGCCCTTGATCTGGCTGCTGAGCTTCTCCTAGCCGCCTCAACATCACGTCATTACCAAACATGTAGTGGATGCCTAGTGGGACAAGGATTAAGAAATAACATGAGGTGAAACATAAGATGGTTGTCAATTCCATAAGACGATCTAAGTAATTTGACAAAACAGATCGGGAGCATCTTGTATAATCTCAAAAAAGCAACTAAAAATATGAGAAATGAATTGATGAAAATCAGCCCCTGCTCTCATTCATGCTCGCTTTTGTAATGGGAAGCAAGAAATGGGGATACCGGGAGAAGAAAGGATCACATGGACGGCAAGCCTCCACCACCGGCAAGTGGGGTTGCTTCACATCCAATCTCCACGGCTGCCGCCTCCACGGGGACGAACTCCCATGTTCACAACTGGGCTCCCAATCGGCCGCTGCCTCGCCGACCTTGACGACGAAGTAGTCCCTCCCTTCGATCCCATTCGCAACGGAGGCAACACCCATCCCAGCGGACG
Source organism: Triticum urartu (assembly GCF_003073215.2). Lineage (NCBI taxonomy): Eukaryota > Viridiplantae > Streptophyta > Magnoliopsida > Poales > Poaceae > Triticum > Triticum urartu. Next base: position 93,999,707 of record NC_053027.1, on the reverse strand, counting down.
GGTTCGCGGTGAGATCCCTACTGGATTGTGGTCGCGCCTCCCCAAACCTCGCCGCGGGACACATGAGAGGGCACCGTTGCCATGGTCAGACTTGGATGGGGAAAGGAGGCGACATAGCAGCAACGGCGCCTTCGCCGGGATTGGTGGCGACGGCGGCGGTGAGCGAGCGGGAGGACGGCGGCGGCGAGAGAGTAGGAGGGTGGTGGCGGCAGTCCATCGGTCGCCGTGACGTGAGAGGAGGATGGGGATGGGGCCGCGATCTGGACGTATGGAGTGGTCGAGAGGAGGGAAAGCAGGTGCCTGGGTTTTTCCATTGTGCGGGGTTTGGGGGAGGTCAAACGAGAGGGTTTTTTTCGTGCGGGAGGCAGAGCAACGAGGGCGGATATAGGGAGACGGGACGCGGTCGGTTGGCAGGAAAAGGAAAGCTACGCATTTTTTAGGCAGTAGAGATGATTAATGATAAAAAAGGGAAAATCACATCAATATAAGGAAATATCCCATCAATACTTGATTGATTGCAATTTATTTTTTATATGGTAACTAATCTGATCATCAATACTTGATTGATTGCGATTTATTTTTTATGAATGAGAGCAGGGGCTGATTTGTTTCCTTAAAGTATGATGCGTCTTTAAAATCTTTTATTTATTTCCTTAAAATCTATTATTTGTTTCCTAAAGAAATTTGCAATAATGGAAGGTATCGTTTGATTTGGATAAGTTAGTAAAGTTAGATCCGTGATTGCGTGTACGTTTGGAAAGTGCTGATTTGCAAGGAAAGTGCTGAGGGGTAAATAAACCGGTGAATAAGAAACCAGCATCGAAAAAAATCTACGACGGTTAACCTACGAAAAAAAACCGGACGAAAGTGGTGGGACGAAAATTGACCGGCGGAGACTACCAACTGCTCCATTAGGAGTAGAGATACATAGATCGAGGGGAGCCTCGCTGGCTGTTTTTTTGCTACGTGCGGGGAAGGGACGAGAAAACCGTCGAAAAAAAACCAGCGAAAAAAACCGGACGAAAATGGTGGGACGAAAATAAAACACGGAACGCGACCTACCAACTGAGACATTAGGAGTAGAGATTTGATATTTAGAGATTGATCGTGATTGATTCTTTCACATAAAGACATTACTAAAAATAACTTGCACCAGCATGGAAAGTTATGATCCGTTAAGAGTGAGAAGGTGACGCGAAACTAAACCGGTGGGGTGGGGGAGGGACGAAAAAAAACCAGCGAAATAAAACGGTTGAAAGTGGTGAGACGAAAATAAACCGTACGAGGCTACCAACTGCTCCATTAGGAGTAAAGATAACGACGGGAGTTTGGGCGTGTGCGGGAATAGATCGCGGGGTTTTCTTGGTTTTTCACGGCTGAGGGGGAGGTGGGAGGAAGTACCAAAAAAGTACCAAAAAAGACCGGGTGAGGTGGGACGAAAATAAAACCCGGAACGCGACCTACCAACTGAGACATTAGGAGTAGAGATCCCCTATCCCAATTCCCACCAGCCCACCAGGACTGTGGTATCTTTAGTCCATCAGGGTTCAAATTCTAATGCTTGCATTTATTTCTATATTTATTTTAGGATTTTCGATGATGCGCATTCAGTGGGAGGAGACGTTTCTGTCAACGACGAGGCGCCTACGGTGACTTCGTAAATCTCAAGATGATATGTCGGCTCAGTCTTTCGGAGGTGCTCATAAAGATAAGATGTATGTATACGTTTATAGGAGTGAGTGTATACGCATGTATATAACCGCTTTGTGTCTGATGTTAAAAAATCCCAACAAAGAAAGACGATCGGCTGGGGAAAAGTGTGCGGGACCCACCCGTTGATGCCCATGCCGTGCACCCGTCGCCCTCCCTGTCACGTACTACTACTGGTCTCTGGTGCCTGCATGCTTTGCGAGTTGCGACTCGTATACTACCGCGCACGCTCCGTGTTTTCTTTTCTTTTGCAGTTGCGCGTGCTTTATCTCGACGCACACTTTACTCGAGTGCTATGTTTTTATTTTCAGCTTTGCTAAATTTCAGTCGACTGAATTATCGTTATGTCTCGATCAATGCTTTATTCCTTTGATTTTGTATAAAGATTCGTATCAGAGAAACCTTTTTAGTTTTTTTTTCTTCTTATATATTGAGTCACTTGATTGTGACTTGCCACACATTTTATTTTAATGGTTTATCTCAAAAAAAAAACTGAACACATGGCATGGCGTACATGCAGGATCTGCCGCCCAACCGATTTCTTTTTCAGTTTTATTGTCTGTTTACGACGACTCGACGTGCATTAATCGTACGTGACGTGTCCCAAGAAAATCGTACGTGCTGAGGGTGACGCCTCTCCCCTCCGTCACGTACTCGTAGCCAGCCGGTTGTCGATGGAGTACTAGTAGGCCTATACCGGCATACCGGCATATGCATGCTGGAGTAAATACCTGCACTTTCATGGGAAAAAAATCAGCTAAAAAATACATCAATTGGCGGATCATTGGACGGACGGACGTACTAGCCGGTAGACGAAAATACATCACGGGGCCCACTTAATCAGTACGTAGTACCACCGCTGTTGCCTGTTTTCATCTAGACTGGGCAAATACTGTGCGCATCAGCTAGCTAGCCACATTGTAATATTGCTCTATAGACACCTACATGTGCGCACGTACAAGTTACACCCTGCAACTGAGATGTGTATGTGAGATCGTACCACTAATATTTTTTTAAAGTAAGTCTCCTGCTTTACATATTTTCGTGAGTTCTTTTTATACTCCGAGGTAAATACACCAATGGTGCTTGAACTTGCCATGGATGTACATTTTAATGCCTGAACTTACAAAATACATTAAACTGGTTTAATAACTTGGCATGGACGTGCATATACGGTTCAAATGGTGTTTGTATACGTCCGCGAAGCTGAGAAGGCACACCAGCATGCCACGGGGCCCACTGTCATTGACAAAGGTGTGTGGCCTGTTTTTTGTGGGAAAACCCCCAGAATTATTTTCTTACCAAAAAGGTCCACACGACGAAACTGACAAATTATAAAATAAAAACTGAGAGTGTAACTATAAGATAAAAATTAAAACTGGTGTGCTGGATTGAACCAACGACGCACCAGTCAAGTGCACGCGGCTAGCCACTTGACGACTTCACATTTGCTGATATTTAATGATTCGTAACCATTATAAATATTTGGCCAAACAAAATAAATAGAATTTAATAATCCAGCAAAAACAACACCGGATCTGTGACCCGAACATCAGAACAAAGCTTGTAGACCAAGCACGGATGCCACTCCAACAAATGAGTTATCATATATCAAAAGTACAAGTACTCTTTATGACTGTATAACAAACATAATTTCAAAATAATGCAAAAATCTTCGTGCCATTTGAAAAATAATTCACGTGTTATTTTAAAACATATTCATTAAATTGAAAATATTTATGAATGACTAAAATGTTTATATGATTCAGGTATTATTCATGTAGGGATCCACAGTCTGATGGCACACTAGGCTTGTTTTTTTTAGAAACACACACAAACTTATATGCTATATAAACTTTTTAAAACAACACATTTCTTTGTTAAAGGATGAACACAATGATATACTATGTAAATAGTTTATTAAAAAGGTGAAAAATTAAAAGTATATGATTTTTTTAATATATGAATGTTTCTAAAATTACAAACATTTTTTAAAATTATAAATTTTATTCTAATTCATAATTTTAGTGTATTTCTATTAAATTACTGTGTAGGTATTCTATGAAATTATATGAACGTTTTAACATAATTTGTTTTACATATATGTATATTGTTTGTACGTGATAATAATTAACTTATTTCTGAAAAAATGAAATGAAAAAGAACAAACCCGGTGAAACTTGATCCACATTGTGGTCCATTTTAGCCACACGGGCTCGCTATGTTATAAACCTAAATTAATCATTTTACCATTCAACGTCGTCGGTTATAGTAGTACGTGCAGCCACTATATAGCCCCTGGTTGCAGGTTCAAAGCAGTGGCACTATATTGCTGGAATAATTTCTTTAATTTACGTTGTTCAGCTTTATGTTTATAAAGTGTATGATTCCTTTCCTGACACTAAATTTGAACGGGTAGATTGGCTAGGCACGCGCTGATTTCAAACCCCGGACCAGTTCATTTATTAATAGATTTATAGATCTTTTTTTTGCAATTTATCAGTTTCTCTTTGAGGGCCTTTTGTAAGATTTTTTATTCTAGAGGTTTTTCTGCACACAAAAAACAGGCCACACACCTTGTCCCTTACATCCTGGAGTGCCTCGTCGGCATCATGGACATACAAAAACAAGATTTAAACCATATATGCACGTCCATGTCAAGTTATGGAACCAGTTCAATGTATTTTGCAAGTTCAGACACCAAAATGCACACTTGTGGCAAGTTCAAGCACCAGTCATGTATTTACCTCTTATACTCCCACCACTTGCTACTAAAATATCGACCACGCACTAGCGCTCCTAACCTTTGATCACTAGCGCGGTGGATATCCATCCACCACTTGCTTTGTAATATTGCTCCTAATCTTTTGTGAGGCTAGACTTTGTAGGAGTACGTACGTACAGTAGTAATGTTCCACGTCGCTGTCCACAGCAAAGTATTTTCAGCAGCCATGGAAAAGGAAAGACAAACCACAAATGAAAGATATATATACTCAGCTCGGAGCACCGTCAGTAGCACAAGTTGCATTTCACCGGACGCTACTACTACCACTACGTCGTTATTATCTTCAACGACCGATCCACAATCCATCGACAGGTCGGAAGACGACGATGCCAGCACAACAGCTAACGCGGGAGCCCCGCACCCACCGCGGCCGTCCGATCCTGCCGAATCCCTTGATCGGTTTGATTAACCGGCGCTCCCTCCCACGAGGCCCCATGCATGACAATTGCCATGTCCCCATCTATATATAGCTCTTAACATTGGTTCACCGTGAGATTAGTACTTGATTATGCTTCGCAATGATGGAGGAGGCTGATTAGTGTGGCCTTTTAGGGCACACACCCTCCGGCTATCTCATATTGTGTTTCGTGCCTGCGATTATATATGGAGTAGCTAAATGTCATGATGACGAATTGACAATAGACACGTGCTGTCACAATCGCACGATAATTTTTTGGATAGTATGAGTCTTTTTTTTTTGCGGGGAGGATAGTATGAGTCTTAAAGGGAAAGAAAAAAGAACAGGTATAAACTGTCAGTAGATGAGCTAATCGGTGGAACGAAACGTGCCGAGGCTTTCTACGTATTGACAACGGCACGAGGTTGAGTACGCCGCTTGCACTAGATAGCCATTGGCATCACCATATTTGTCGAGACGTCATGTTGGTAGATGGATAATATCGATAACGTCACACACAGTGAATTTCACATTGTTTCTTAGTTGAAAAATTAGAAGACCGATCATTAGTATAGTATAACTAGATGATTTTGTTTATACATGTATTGCCATTGTACTGAGAAAGATAAGTATTATGTTTATGTACACATGCACTTCGCATATGATTATCACCGACATATATGCCGATACAATAAAAAAATCACACATCAACCTATTTCTATTTAGTTGATCTATCATAGACACTCATCGACAGTTAGATGAGTAACACACGGTGACGATACAGAATCTCGTACCCATTGGGCATGTGGAAGGTTACACAATTTTCTAGTTTCGTGTGACAATAAAATGGATCCAAATGTTGTTTGCATGTCACCACACGGAGTGGCATGGTTTTTAAGCCTTGCCCTAACCAAAACCATGAATTAGTATTATCTCATGTGACAATAAATATATTGATATTTCGTGTGACTATTCGCATGCCACGTCCAACTGTGAAAGGTAGACAAGGCACGGTGGCATGTTTGTTTAACACATTGGCTGAATCAGAACCAACTAGGTCAGAAGCGGTCTAGATCGGGAGGCGACGCCAACATAGGAGTGTGTGTATGGGTGCAACCGTGCGAGGCAGTATAAGTCAGGAGTTCAAGACGCTTGAAAGGGATCATGGCTTCTTGTGCATGGGCCATGTTGGGCTTAACTGTGAGCCCAATACTTAATCCATGTAGGTAAGATTAAAAAAACTTCCAGGGCCTGGGTGCCCAAGGCCCATCTATGCCCCTGGTTGCACATGGTTGGGCACGCGGCTGGACAACAACTGGCATTGCACTATTTGACGAGATGTCGTGTTGATAGACGGACAACATCGGTGATACTACACACGGCAAATTCACATTATCTTAGTTGGAAATGCGGAAGAGTATTAATACCATACAACTGGATGCATTTTTCTGTACTGATTGTGCTATTGTGCGATAGAGAAATAAATATTTTTCTTCCAAACATATGAACTTGTACAATACATTTGTTTTCTATATATGTACTATGTTTATGCATGCATGTGCTTCACATAGGAATCATTTGACATATATGTTAATACAACAAATAAATCACGCGTCACTATTCAATTGATCTACCATAGGATAGACACTCATCGACATTTAGATGGGTAACATGCGGTGACGATAGACAATCTCATGCCCTTTGTGCAAAGAATGTATTATGTTGCATGACAGTAAACATAGATCCATATGCTATTTGGATGCCTCGTCCAAGTGTGAAAAGTAGACAAGTCGCGAGTAGCATGGTTATTTAACACGTGCCTAATTAGAACCAGCTAGGCCGGAAACGGTCTAGGTCGGGAGACCACGCGAGCATAGGAGCATGCATATGAGTGTGACTGTGCGAGACAACCTTGGTCGGGAGCTCTAGATGCTTGAAAGGGGTCGGGCCGTCTTGTGACTGGGTTGTGATGGGCCTAACACCAGGCCGAGTAGTTAATCTATGTTGGTAAGTGTAAAAAAGTCCAGGGCTGGGTGCCGAGGGCCCAATTCTGCCCCTGGTTGCACACGGCTGAATAACAACTGGCATATTCCTACTGGTCGAGATGTCGTGTCGATAGACGGAGCACCTTGATGACACTGCACATGATGAATTCACCCGATCTTAGCTGAAAAGAAGAAAGATTATTAATGCCATACATCCGGAGGCGTTCTTCTATACTGAGGGCATCTCCAACGCAGACCCTCAAACCGCCTGCAACCATCTGGACCGCGTGGTCCATACGTGTTTTGCCAGCCAACGCGATCCTGTATCGGTCTGGAAGCACTTTTTCCTGCAAATCAAAAATAAATTTGAGGGGAGGGGGGTTGCGGGCGTACGTACCGCTGCTACGCCCACGTCCGATAACCGTGGCCCACCCACCCCCTCTCGCACACGCTTTCCCACCCGAAATCATGGGTTTGGGCTACACCATCACCCTCGTCCTCGACAATCATATTGTGCAAAATAACACAATATGTCATCACCTGCCACAAAGTTTCTGATTCCCACATCATTGCAATGCTCCGCACATTTCCCCAATGAGCCTAAAGCACACCGAATGCCCTCTCCACATCCTTCCTAGTCGCTTCCTACAATGTTACAAAGTGGCTCTGTTTATTGCCATGTGGCTCAGATATGGTCTTCACAAACGCCACCCACTGAGGATAGATACCATCGGCAAGATAGTACCCCATGTTGTAGTCTCGACCGTTGACGGTGTAGTTGCACGACTGTGTTTTTCCCATTGCGAAGCCTCCTGAACACCAGAGATCATTGAAGCACGTTGATGTCGCTGTGAGAACCCGACATTCTAAAGAAAGCATGCCAAATTCATAAGTCATGTGACGCCACCGCTTCTAGTATGATGGTGACCTCTATGGTGTGACCTTGATACATTCCCCGCAGACCTTGGGGCAGTTCTTCCATTACTAATGCATGCAATCAATTGATTCGAGCATTCCTGGAAAACCCCTTGCCTCTTCAATAGCCAACAACTTCTCCGTGTCCTGTGCATTTGGTTCTCTGAGATACTTAGGTCCAAACACCTCCACCACGGCGCGAGCAAACTTGACAGTAGTCTTCAGGCACGTGCTCTCCCCCATCCTGACCATCTCACCAACCGTGTCTGCAGCAGTATGATACGTCTCCAACGTATCTATAATTTTTGATTGTTCCATGCTATATTATATTCTGTTTTGGACATTATTGGGCTTTATTATACACTTTTATATTATTTTTTGGACTAACCTATTAACCGGAGGCCCAGCCCAGAATTGATGTTTTTTTGCCTATTTTAGGGTTTCGCAGAAAAAGAATATCAAACGGAATGAAACCTTCGGGAACGTGATTTTCGGAACGAACATGATCCAGAGGACTTGGATCCTACGTCAAGCAATCAACGAGGAAGGCACGAGGTAGGAGGGCGCGCCTACCCCCCAGGCGCGCCCTCCACCCTAGTGGGCCCCCTGTTGCTCCATCGACGTACTCCTTCCTCCTATATATACCCACGTACCCCAAAACTATCAGATAGGGAGCCAAAACTCTAATTCCACCACCGTAACATTCTGTATCCACGAGATCCCATCTTGGGGCCTTTTCCGAAGCTCCGCCGGAGGGGGCATCGATCACGGAGGGCTTCTACATCAACACCATCTCCTCTCCGATGAAGTGTGAGTAGTTTACTTCAGACCTACGGGTCCATAGTTATTAGCTAGATGGCTTCTTCTCTCTTTTTGGATCTCAATACAAAGTTCACCTCCTCTCTTGTGGAGATCTATTCGATATAATCTTCTTTTGCGATGTGTTTGTTGAGACCGATGAATTGTGGGTTTATGATCAAGTTTATCTATGAACAATATTTGAATCTTCTCTGAATTCTTTTATGTATGATTGGTTATCTTTGCAAGTCTCTTCGAATTATCAGTTTGGTTTGGCCTACTAGATTGATCTTTCTTGCAATGGGAGAAGTGCTTAGCTTTGGGTTCAATCTTGTGGTGTCCTTTCCCAGTGACAGTAAGGGCAGCAAGGCACGTATTGTATTATTGCCATCGAGGATAATAAGATGGGGTTTATATCATATTGCATGAGTTTATCCCTCTCACTAGTGCAGAACTGGGCAATAGCACCGGTTCGTAAGGCCCTTTAGTGCCGGTTTGGTAACCGGCGCTAAAATGTAGGCACTAAAGCCCCCCCCCCTTTAGTACCGGTTCAGCACGAACCGGTGCCAAAGGGCAACCACGTGGCACGAGCCAGCTTTGGGGGCAGGGAGCCCTTTAGTACCGGTTGGTGTCACCAACTGGTATTAAAATGTTGGGGGGGTTTTGGGTTTATGATTTCTTTTTCATTTAATTTTGTGTTTTCCATTTAATTCTTTTTTTGCTGGTATTTTACGATACTACATATTGTACATGTTATGCATATATATAAATAGAATTTCTAGTAGAACCGATCATAATATATATACATATCATCGAATGTCTCACAACCACCATTAATTAATTCACACATATATACACACATGTGTATATATATATACAATTTCTCCTAATTGGTGCCTTCGGAGCCAGTGGCATTAGCCTAGCTAATTGGTGCCTTCGGAGCACGATAACAATTGGAAGTGGTTCGTGAGGGCGGTAGCGGGTAATAGTATTCTCCTTTGGGATCTATGACCTGGTCGAACAAAAATTCCGCTATTTCGTCTTGAATTGCTTCTATGCGGTCCTGTGCTAGGAGCTTGTCTCGCACCTCTTTGAACTGTTAAGAAGGAGATCAATATGCATGTGTATTAGTTGTGTGACTAGATATCAATAATGGTGTAAAAATTGTGAATAGTGTTGTGACAATCGATATCGTACCCACTCCTGTTTTTGAGATTTGCTCCTTTCGGACGCCATCATGCGAATGTTCTCGCAAACGTAGTATGCACATAGATCATTCCTCGGCGCCTGCCTCTGGGCCTTTACAAGAACGGAATTTTGATCAGATAATAATTAATCAAGCATGATAATTAAAGAGATGACAGCTAGCTAGTACTACTTAATTACTTGCCTTGGGTCGATACCATTTCAGACTTTGTTTCCATGGGCCTGGAGTGACCCTGATGAACTTTGCACAAGCCCTGCCCGCTGACAAAGAAAATGAATAAATGGGTTATTAAATAGTTGTTATCAGGAAATGACGAACTAATTAAATAGGCCGAGATATAGTTAATAATGATTGAAATTACCTGTTGACTATCCCCTTCACGATGCTGTAGTCACTTGCTTTCTTTAGTAGAGAGTCTAGTACTTCAACTGTTCCTTCATCAACTTTAATGATTAACAAGATCCAGTGAAATCTGCATGCACACACGTTTGCATGTCTTAATTAAGCGGGCATATGTAAGCAAAAACATGTAGCTATAGCTAGTAGGGAAAAAACAGAATTTGTAGTACAAGACAGTGTGACTCACTGGAAGTTGTAAGGAAGTAGTATATCTTCATTGTATTTGAGTTCCTTGAAGAACTATAGCATGCTTTCCTCTACACATTTTGCGTGATATGGATCTATTTTCCATGTGTATTCATTAATGGTATTTGGGTCAACGAACCCAATGCCATAGCATCCACCTTTTTTCATTTCATAAATCTTCATCCTGCATAATACCACAGAAAAGAATATAATGAGGATAATTACAGGTAATGATTGATCAAAATGATCAGCTAGCTTAAGACTTAAATTACAGAAAGAAATCACTTACAGACAATAGCAACTGATGATAGATTTGTCGAGTGCATCTTTATTGTATAGCTGAAAAAGTTCTGAATACTCAACGGTCACAACTTTCTTATGGTAGTAATGCTCCTCGTTGACATTCACCATGAGGGACTCTCGATTGGAAATCTTGGTAATGCCCATGTACCATTGATGCAATGCATACATTCTCGTTGGGAGCTTATTGACCTCCTCTGGCTCGACCAAAGGTTGGCCCAGGGCATATTTCCGTTTTATTTCCTTCTCTCTAGTCAGAGACATGGGCTCGATATCGAGGAGTTGTCCAACAGTGATCCCGACCGATTCAGCCTGCGCAATGTGCTCCTCGGTTATTACCACATCGCCCACCCCGGGAACGTTAACGGTTTGCCCACAATAATATTGGGCGCGCCTACTCTCATGTGTTGTTGGCACAACAAGCGGGGGGGGAGGGGTTGATTGCGCCACCTGTTCTCCCAGCTGGGGAATGGTTTTACCGCATTTTTTGCCAGCTGATTTGCTCGAGCTCGAGCTCGCCTCTTTCTGTAGACGTGCTCGATTTAACTTCCTGAGGTGGCGCTCATAGTCTGTGTCAACAAGCTTGGGAGCTGGTGGTCTAGCCATATGAATGAAGTGGTCAATCTTTTCCACATGCACTTTCTCCCTTGGCGGCGGTGGCGGTTTCGGTGCAAAATGGGCTTCCACCTCGGCCTTCGATATGGCTACGTTTTCCTCCTCGGACTTGTCGTAAGGCCTCTGCGGAAGAGGCGCGAGGCTTGGACCATATTGAAATCGCTTGCCTCCGCCTGTACCTGCAGTACTACCTCGACTTGTACCACTACGCACCATAGCTGAGGCGGCTCTCTTCCGTGATTGCTGAGGCGGCGAAGACGACTGACGTGGCTGAGTTGGAGGAGGAGGAGTGGCCTAAAGCTGTGCCGGACTTGGAGGAGGAGTGGCCTGAATCTGTGCCGGACTTGGAGAAGGAGTGGCCTGACGCTTTGCCGGACTTGGAGGAGGAGTGGCCTGAAGCTGTGCCGGACTTGGAGGAGGAGTGGCCTGACGTGTTGGTGGACTTGAAGGAGCGGGAGTCTGCTAACTCGGTGGCGGACTGCGACGAGGAGTCGGATGACGCGGCGTCGGTGGCCTTCGAAAGATGATGCAATCCTTTCTCCATAGGATAATATGATGGTTGGCCTCTCCTAGTGTGTGCTCATCGTCACCTCCAGGAATGTCAAGCTCTAGCCCCGAATATTGGTCCACCACCTCATCAACAAAGACACGAGCATAGCCCGTTGGAATCGGGTTGCAATGGAAGGTTGCCTCGGGGGGATTTGTAAAAGCAAGGGCGTCCGCCACCTTCATGGATATGTTCTTCATTTTGAAGTGTAGCTCGCAGTTAGTGTTCTCCATGATGTCATCCACTGGGTAGCTATCCAGCAATGCGTCGCCCGGGGCGGAACCCACACTACTTCTCGGCATGGATGGGACGGTGCTATCCATTGGTGGATCATCCGCTAGCTGCTGAGACCCCCTTTGCTGGCTAAGTGAGTCGATCTGCTCCTGCTGCCACTGGAATTTGATTGCCAAGTCCGCGTGCGCTGATTCTAGGCCTTGAAGGCGTTCATAGTCTACCTTCCTCTGCTCCTCCTCCATCTTCCTCTTTTTCTCCTCCGCAATCTTCTTTCTTGCACGGGTTCTGTAGTCGGCGTTCCAGTCCGAAAACCCCTCATACCACGGAATAGCGCCCATGCCTCGTGTTCTTCCCGGGTGTTCAGGATTTCCCAGGGCACGCGTAAGCTCGTCGTTCTCTCTGTTGGGCTCGAACAATCCGGATCGAGCCTCTTCTATTGCAACAAGTAGCTTATCTTCGGCTCCGTCCAGACATGCCTTTTTGGAAACTTTGCCTGTCTTCGGGTCCAACTCCCCCCCATGCGCATAGAACCAAGTCCTGCACCTAGGGGGCCAGCTCAATGTTTCTGGAGTGACACCTGTTGGAAATATGCCCTAGAGGCAATAATAAATTGATTATTATTATATTTCCTTGTTCATGATAATCGTTTATTATCCATGCTATAATTGTATTGATAGGAAACCCAGATACATGTGTGGATACATAGACAACACCATGTCCCTAGTGAGCCTCTAGTTGACTAGCTCGTTGATCAATAGATGGTTATGGTTTCCTAACCATGGACATTGGATGTCGTTGATAACGGGATCACATCATTAGGAGAATGATGTGATGGACAAGACCCAATCCTAAGCATAGCACTAGATCGTGTAGTTCGTATGCTAAAGCTTTTCTAATGTCAAGTATCATTTCCTTAGACCATGAGATTGTGTAACTCCCGGATACCGTAGGAGTGCTTTGGGTGTATCAAACTTCACAACGTAACTGGGTGACTATAAAGGTGCACTACAGGTATCTCTAAAAGTGTCTGTTGGGTTGGCACGAATCGAGACTGGGATTTGTCACTCCGTGTAAACGGAGAGGTATCTCTGGGCCCACTCGGTAGGACATCATCATAACGTGCACAATGTGATCAAGGAGTTGATCACGGGATGATGTGTTACGGAACGAGTAAAGAGACTTGCCGGTAACGAGATTGAACAAGGTATCGGGATACCGACGATCGAATCTCGGGCAAGTATCGTACCGCTAGACAAAGGGAATTGAATACGGGATTGATTAAGTCCTTGACATCATGGTTCATCCGATGAGATCATCGTGGTACATGTGGGAGCCAACATGGGTATCCAGATCCCACTGTTGGTTATTGACCGGAGAACGTCTCGGTCATGTCTGCATGTCTCCCGAACCCGTAGGGTCTACACACTTAAGGTTCGATGACGCTAGGGTTATAAAGGAAGCTTGTATGTGGTTACCGAATGTTGTTCGGAGTCCCGGATGAGATCCCGGACGTCACGAGGAGTTCCGGAATGGTCCGGAGGTAAAGATTTATATATAGGAAGTCCTGTTTCGGCCATCGGGACAAGTTTCGGGGTCATCGGTATTGTACCGGGACCACCGGAAGGGTCCCGGGGGCCCACCGGGTGGGGCCACCTACCCCGGGGGGCCACATGGGCTGTAGGGGGTGCGCCTTGGCCTACATGGGCCAAGGGCACCAGCCCCAAGAGGCCCATGCGCCTGGGGAAACCCTAAAGGAAGAGTCCCAGCAGGGGAAGGCACCTCCTAGGTGCCTTGGGGGGGGGGGAGGACTCCTCCCCTGGCCGCCGCCCCCTTCGAGATTGGATCTCCTAGGGGCTGGCGCACCCCCCCCTTGGGATCCCTATATATAGTGGGGTAGGAGGGCCTCTCAAACACACCTTATGCTTTTGGTGCAGCCCCTCCCTCTCTCCCAAGTTCTTCTCCTCTCCCGTGGTGCTTGGCGAAGCCCTGCAGGATTGCCACGCTCCTCCACCACCACCACGCCATTGTGCTGCTGCTGGATGGATTCTTCCTCAATCTCTCCCTCTCTCCTTGCTGGATCAAGGCGTGGGAGACGTCACCGGGCTGTACGTGTGTTGAATGCGGAGGTGCCATGCGTTCGGCACTTGGTCATCGGTGATTTGAATCACGACGAGTACGACTCCATCAACCCTGTTCACTTGAACGCTTCCGCTTAGCGATCTACAAGGGTATGTAGATGCACTCTCCTTCCCCTCGTTGCTGGTCTCTCCATAGATAGATCTTGGTGACACGTAGGAACATTTTGAATTTCTGCTACGTTCCCCAACAGTGGCATCATGAGCTAGGTCTATGCGTAGTTTCTATGCACGAGTAGAACACAAAGTAGTTGTGGGCTTTGATTTTGTTCAATATGCTTGCCGTTACTAGTCTTATCTTGATTCGGCGGCATCGTGGGATGAAGCGGCCCGGACCGACCTTACACGTACTCTTACGTGCAAACAACAATTAGAGGACGGAGCACTATAGAATTTCTGATTAGTATATGTTGTTGACATATTGTTGATCAGAAATGACGTAGAATTTATGGAAAGCATATAGGGTTATTTGGAAAGTGATTTTCAATGGAAAACCTAGATTAAGCTACTTGAGCATTGAGCATCAAGATCTATAAGGATAGATCAAAATGCTTAATGGTACTTTCAAATGAGCACATACCTTTACATGATCTTGAAGGTGTTCAAGATGGATCAGTCAAAGAAGGAGTTCTTGCCTGAGTTGTAAGGTATGAAGTTAGGACTTAAAGCTCGACCACGGCAGAATAGAGAGAAAGGACGAAGGTCGTCCCCTATGCTTAAGACATAGGCTCTATAGTATGCTATGCTGTGTACCGCACCTGAAGTGTGCCTTGCCATGAGTCAGTCAAGGGGTGCAAGAGTGATCCATGAATGGATCACACGACAGCGGTCATAGTTATCCTTAGTAACTAGTGGACTAAGGAATTTTCTCGATTATGGAGGTGGTAAAAGAGTTCGTCGTAAAGGGTTACGTCGATGCAAGCTTAACACCTATCCGGATAGCACTGAGTAGAGATACCGGATACATATAATGGAGCAACAATTTAGAATAGCTCCAAGTAGAACAGTTATTTGGATTAGCTCCAAATAGAACGTGGTAGCTACATCTAGGAGATGACATAGAGATTTGTAAAGCACACACGGATCTGAAAGGTTCAGACCCGTTGACTAAAACCTCTCTCACAAGCAACATGATCAAACCTAGAACTCATTGAGTGTTAATCACATAGTGATGTGAGCTAGACTACTGACTCTAGTAAACTCTTGGGTGTTAGTCACATAGCGATGTGACCTGTGAGTGTTAATCACATGGCGATGTGAACTAGATTATTGACTCTAGTGCAAGTGGGAGACTGTTGGAAATATGCCCTAGAGGCAATAATAAATTGATTATTATTATATTTCCTTGTTCATGATAATCGTTTATTATCCATGCTATAATTGTATTGACAGGAAACTCAGATACATGTGTGGATACATAGACAACACCATGTCCCTAGTGAGCCTCTAGTTGACTAGCTCGTTGATCAATAGATGGTTACGGTTTCCTGACCATGGACATTGGATGTCGTTGATAACGGGATCACATCATTAGGAGAATGATGTGATGGACAAGACCTAATCCTGAGCCTAGCACAAAGGTCGTGTAGTTCGTATGCTAAAACTTTTCTAATGTCAAGTATCATTTCCTTAGACCATGAGATTGTGCAACTCCCGGATACCGTAGGAATGCTTTGGGTGTATCAAACGTCACAACGTAACTGGGTGACTATAAAGGTGCACTATAGGTATCTCCGAAAGTGTCTGTTGGGTTGGCACGAATCGAGACTGGGATTTGTCACTCCGTGTAAGCGGAGAGGTATCTCTGGGCCCACTCGGTAGGACATCATCATAATGTGCACAATGTGATCAAGGAGTTGATCACGGGATGATGTGTTACGGAACGAGTAAAGAGACTTGCCGGTAACGAGATTGTACAAGGTATCGGGATACCGACGATCGAATCTCGGGCAAGTATCGTACCGAAAGACAAAGGGAATTGTATACGGGATTGATTAAGTCCTTGACATCGTGGTTCATCCGATGAGATCATCGTGGAACATGTGGGAGCCAACATGGGTATCCAGATCCCGCTGTTGGTTATTGACCGGAGATCGTCTCGGTCATGTCTGCATGTCTCCCGAACCCGTAGGGTCTACACACTTAAGGTTAGATGACGCTATGGTTGTAAAGGAAGTTTGTATGTGGTTACCGAATGTTGTTCGGAGTCCCGGATGAGATCTCGGACGTCACGAGGAGTTCCGGAATGGTCCGGAGGTAAAGATTTATATATGGGAAGTCCTGTTTTGGTTACCGGAAGAGTTTCGGGGTTGGTAATGTACCGGGACCACCGGGAGGGTCCCGGGGGTCCACCAAGTGGGGCCACCAGCCCCGGGGGGGGCCACATGGGCTGTAGGGAGTGTTCCTTGGCCTACATGGGCCAAGGGCACCAGCCCCACTAAGGCCCATGCGCCTAAGAGATGGAGAGGGGGCAAATCCTAATGGGATATGGGCCTTAGGGCCCATATTGGTGCGCCTCCCTCTCTCATCCCCTCTTGGCCGCCCCCTTGCTCCCCATCTAGGGCTGCCCCCCCCTAGGGGTGGGAACCCTAGAGGGGGCGCAGCCCCTCCCCTTCCCTATATATATGAGGCATAGGGCTGCCCATAAGACACGTGATTTGATCTCTCGTTGGTGCAGCCCTGCATCTCTCTCTCTCTCCTCTTCTGTGGTGCTTGGCGAAGCCCTGCAGGATTGCCACGCTCCTCCACCACCACCACGCCGTTGTGCTGCTGCTGGATGGAGTCTTCCTCAACCTCTCCCTCTCTCCTTGCTGGATCAAGGCATGGGAGACGTCACCGGGCTGTACGTGTGTTGAACGCGGAGGTGCCGTGCGTTCGGCACTTGGTCATCGGTGATTTGAATCACGACGAGTACGACTCCATCAACCCCGTTCACTTGAACGCTTCCGCTTAGCGATCTACAAGGGTATGTAGATGCACTCTCCTTCCCCTCGTTGCTGGTCTCTCCGTAGATAGATCTTGGTGACACGTAGAAAATTTTTGAATTTCTGCTACGTTCCCCAACATACGTTCCTTGCGTCATCTGCAAACTCCTTCCCGTACTTTCTTTTGATTTTTCTTCACTGCGACCCGTCAGCGGGTGCTCTCAACTTTCCGTCTTTCTTACGGTCTTCTTTGTGCCATCGCATCGCCTTGGCATGCTCTTTGTTTTGGAACAAACGTTTCAACCGTGGTATTATAGGAGCATACCACATCACCTTGGCAGGAATCTTCTTCCTGGGGCGCTCGCCCTCGACATCACCAGGGTCATCACGGCTGATCTTATAGCGCAATGCATCGCATACCGGGCAAGCGTTCAAATCCTCGTACTCATGGCGGTAGAGGATGCAATCATTAGGGCATGCATGTATCTTCTGCACCTCTAACCCTAGAGGGCAGACAGCCTTCTTTGCTTGGTACATACTCTCGGGCAATTCGTTGTCCTTTGGAAGCATATCCTTTATCATTACCCAGCAACTTTCCAAATCCCTTGTCAGATACACCATTCTCTGCCTTCCATTGCAGCAATTCCAGTGTGGTGCCCAGCTTTTTCTTGTCACCTTCGCAATTCGGGTACAACAATTTTTGGTGATCCTCTAACATGCGCTGCAACTTCTTCTTCTCCAAATCACTTGCGCAGTTTCTCTTTGCATCGGCAATGGCCTGACCTAGATCATCAACGGGTTCATCTGATACCTCTTCTTCAGCTTCTTCCCGCATTGTCGGCTCAGCTTCTTCCCGCATTACCGGCTCAGTTTCTTCCCTCATTGTTGTATCATCGTATTTAGGGAACCCATGGCCAGGATAGCTGTCGTCGTCCTCTTCTTCTTCATTGTCTTCCATCATAACCCCTCTTTCTCCATGCTTGGTCCAAACATTATAGTGGGGCATGAAACCGGACTCAAACAGGTGGACGTGAATGGTTCTTGACGTAGAGTAATTGCGACCATTTTTACAGCCAGCACATGGACAATGCATAAAACCATCCGCTCGCTTGTTTGCCTCAGCTGCAAGCAGAAAAGTACGCACGCCATTAATGAACTCGGGAGAGCATCGGTCATCGTACATCCATTGCCGGCTCATCTTTAATACACAGCACCGAAAACATCAAACTAATACAATACATAAAGTTCATAAATAAAGAGCATACAACACTTCAATGCAACAAACAAATAACTCTCTAGCTAAAGAATTTAAATGCAACAACAAATACGATCAAGATCGCAACTAAGGTAACAATTGATCCAACAGCATAATGATATCAAGCCTCACTATGAATGGCATATTTTCTAATCTTTCTAATCTTCAAGCGCATTTTCTCCATCTTAATCTTGTGATCATCGACGACATTGGCAACATGCAACTCCAATTCCATCTTCTCCCCCTCAATTCTTTTCAATTTTTCCTTCAAATCCTCATTTTCTCTTTCAACTAAATTTAACCTCTCGACAATAGGGTCGGTTGGAATTTCGGGTTCAACTACCTCCTACATACAAATATCTATGTCAACTTGATGGGCATAATTTGTCATAAACACGAAATGCAATAGTTTTAAAAAAGAATATACCACATCCGAATCATAACCCGGACGAGGGCCGATAGGGACGGATATCAAAACCATGGCACTATGCATAACAAACAGCGTATGGGTAAGATAATTATACGAGTAACTATATATCCAAATCACACAAACATCGTTTTTTTATATAAAACTTCATGAACAAGAGGCTCACCACAAGGTGGTGCCGGCGACGGGACGTTGCGAGCGATCGACGGTGGTTACGACGGAGATTTAGAAGGTACTAAGTAAACCACACCTACATATGCAAAACTAAGTATTATTTTTTACCTCAGATTGCATATAAATCAAATACTAGCACATATATATAATTCCTCCCAAATTACTAAACTAAAAAATCAATCACTATATAAAGCATTGCACGAGCTAATCTAGCAATGAGAGATGAAATGAAAGAGTTACTAACCTTTGTGATCATTTGAATGGATGGGGGCCTTCAAATCTTGGGCAAAATGTGTGATGAGCTTGAGAGGAAGAGGGAAAAGAACAAAGAGGAGAGGGGAAAGGGGAAGAACAGAGCGAGCTCGGGTGGACGAAGGGTCTATGTAGGACGACCTTTAGTACCGGTTCGTGATACGACCCGGTACTAAAGGTGCTGGAGGGGCCCCGGACTGACAACATCCTGCCACCACTCACTTTAGTACCGGTTCGTGGCACGAACCGGTGCTAAAGGTTCGCCACGGATCGGTACTAATGAGAGCGGCCCGGCTAGCCGTTGGAACCGGCACTAATGTACACATTAGTGCCGGCTCAAATTCAAACCGGCACTAATGTGCTTTACGTTTGACCCTTTTTCTACTAGTGTCTACATCATGTCATCTTACTTAAAGCGTTACTCTGTTCTCTTGAACTTAATACTCTAGATGCATGCTGGATAGCGGTCGATGTGTGGAGTAATAGTAGTAGATGCAGGCAGGAGTCGGTCTACTTGTCTCGGACGTGATGCCTATATACATGATCATACCTAGATATTCTCATAACTATGCTCAATTCTGTCAATTACTCAATAGTAATTTGTTCACCCACCGTAAATACTTATGCTCTTGAGAGAAGCCACTAGTGAAACCTATGGCCCCCAGGTCTATCTTCCATCATATTAATCTTCCAATACTTAGTTATTTCCTTTGCCATTTATTTTACTTGCATCTTTTATTTCTCTTTATCATAAAAATACCAAAAATATTATCCTATCATATCTATCAGATCTCACTCTCGTAAGTGACCGTGTAGGGATTGACAACCCCTTATCGCGTTGGTAGCGATGATTTATTTGTTTGTGCGGGTGCGAGGGACTCGTGCGCGGCCTCCTACTGTATTGATACCTTGGTTCTAAAAAACTGAGGAAAATACTTACGCTACTTTGCTGCATCACCCTTTCCTCTTCAAGGGAAAATCAACGCAGTGCTCAAGAGGTAGCACAGTACCAAGTGCAAGCATCCTTAGAGCAGCCGTGCACATCTGCTTGGCCGAGAAAGAGAGTTGGCCGCAGCAATCCCTTGTGAGTTTGAAGTAGTCGTCATGTGCCTCCACTCCCTCCACAGTGCACAAAATAATGGTTTCCGCATGCGAAAACAGTGACGAAATCATGGATCATCTGGGAAAGTATATGTTTGGGGGCAAAGTAGTCCTTGAGCAGTAGCTTTGCTCCGGACACCCTGTCCTGATTGATCACTCTTCTCACTTTGATTGTGCCCTTAAAGTTGAGAATATGCTCCACTTGCTGGTCCATTTTCTCTTGCATGCTCATGGGCATAATCATGCCCACTTCTTTGTCCGCATCTGACGAATCGAAGAACTCATCTTAAATCATTTGGTCAAACTCCATCGGTTCATACTCCTCGTCCGATGAAGCATCAGAATCCATCGTTTTACCTAGCAAAATCACAAAAAAATCCGGTCGGACAATGTGTCAAACACATCAAGCGCAAGGCCGAGCCAGAGAGTTGCCGGACGTATCACGGTGGCGTCCGGGCTGGCGACGACGTCCCCCGCGGCGAGGACAAGAGGGCTCTTTTGGAGCTGGCGGTGGACAGGCTGGGAACAACTGCGTAGCGGGCGCAGCGGCGGAGCGCGAGACAAACGACGCGGAGAAGGAAGAAGATAGGAGATAGCAAATGGATCCGGCTAGTCTTCGGGGTGGATTTGGTGCAATTGGGGTCGGGCTGTCAGGTACGGCGTGGCGGGCGCGCCCGGGCGCCCCCATATCCACCCCATATTTGGGCTGGATATGGGGGTGCTGGTCAGCCCGGACGTTTGAGGGTTGTTTGAGGGGCCTGTTTGGGTAAAAAAATAGTGACCGGACAGTGAATGGGCGACCGGTCTGGGCGTATGAGGCGGCGGGTTTGAGAGGTCCGGCTATAGATGCTCTTACATCACCATATTTGTCAATATATCATGTTGACAAATGGATTACGTCGATAAGATCACACACACACACACAATGAATTGCACTTGGTTTCTTAGCTTGAAAAGTGAGAGACCAATCATTAGTGTGGTACTATGAATAGATGGGTTTGTCTACTTTGGGCATAGCTAGGGGGTTATGAAAAGCTCGAATCCCTCCCAAAGTGAAGGTGTTCCTGTGGCAAATATTTTGAAATACGCTACTCACCTCGGTTAATATAGCTAAACAAAAGGACATGTCTGTTGGCTTGTGTGCTGTGTATGAGGCATCCTAAGATGCCAACCACGTGTTCTTTAGATGCCATCTCGCTAAAGTAAACATGATAATTTTCGGGTAGTATGAGGCCCAGTTCATTTGCAGGATTCTTCCAGAATCTGCCCCTCTATAGCTTCTCCTAGAATCTTTGACCCCCATTTGTTTTACAATCCTAACTAAGTAGACCATAACTAGATAGGATTGTAAAACAAATGGGGCTCAAAGATTCTGAGAGAATCTGGGTAGGTGTCAGATTCTGGGAGAACTGGGCCTGAGTCTTTAGGGGAAAGAAAACACACACATAAACTGTGGTTTGATGAGCTAATCACAATTGATGGTAGTAAGCGTGTCGAGGCTCTATATTTATTGATAACCGCACGAGGTTGTCTATGCCGCTTGCACTAAATAGGTATTTGCATCACCATATTTGTCAAGATGTCATGTTGATAGATGGATAACGTTGATAACGTCACACACAGTGAATTTCACATTGTTTCTTAGGGCTTATCCAACACCGACTCTAAAACCACACGCAACCGTTCAGACGCAATTTCTCCCGCAAACAAAAAACAAACCAGGGGGATTGCGGGCCTCCGGACAACACCCACGGCCGCTTCTGACCACACTGGCCAACCCAACCCCCCTCCTCCCTCACCCACACGGGTTCCCATCCTGCGCCGGCTGCCCGCATTCATGCCGCTGTGGAGCGGCTGCTCCACATTGAAGCGGCCTAGAGCGGACGCGCCTTCTCAATCCTACTTGAGTTGGTTCGTTTGGACGTAGTCGACGGAACTCCGGCGTAGATTCAAGTCGTCTCCTTGGGACGGTGAGATTAAGGTTTCTGATCGTGTGACAAGATTTAGTGTCAGATGTTTCAGATCTATACAAGGGTTGAAGGGCGGCGATTGCGGATCCAGGGCGTTGGTCTTTAGATGCACGTGCATAAAAGACTTCTCGGTTGTCATCGACAAGGTCAAACATGCTCCAGTAGGGGAGTGGCAACAGCGCGTCGGCGGCTCGTCAGACGACAGTATTGGTTGTTCGGTGGTCTTAGAATCTCGATGTAGCTTTTATTATACTTGAGATGTTTTGTACTTCCAGTAAACTTTTATAACAAATATGACCCTTCTTAGAAAAAAGTACTCTTTGTTCCGATCATCCGTGTGTGTGGTTCATGCCAAGATCACGATATGTTAGTATAGAAATGTGCCGAGCTTACATTGTCTCATTATCTTGTGTGCCAACAAACACAAATACATACGCTACGCGCATGTCACGTCCAACTGTCCAAGTGTGGAGGTGGACCCTGCGCGATCACACCTGCCTAGCTGGCTCGGATGTGGGGGGCTGCTGGAAAATATACGCGGGAGGCGGAGGGTGGCACGCTCTTCCGTAGCGAGCCAAAAATAGGGTCCTCGCCCGCCATCCCGAGCAGTGGCCTGCGTTGCCTGGCCAGCCGCGCCTCCAACCGATCCACGCGCGCGTCGCATCGGGGCATCCATGGGACGCATGCAAGTCGCGTCGCGCCACTTGACCGAGTCGCGTCGAGCCGGGCAGATGCCGCCGGCGGGGCGAGGAGAACGGAGTCGATCAGGCAACTCCACCGCGCGACCCTATCCTGTCTCGTCTTGTTTGTTTGGAGTAAAAAAGACAAAAAAGACAGTCCAGCGCGCGAAAGCAAACGAACTTTTGTTTATTTTGTGTCCGCTTTCGACCCATCCGCGGCCCAAGTTTGCGCCGTTTTTAAGGTGAAACGGACACCACGCGGACACGCGGGTCGTCTGTGCGTGTCCTCCCCTGGCCCGCCCGTCAGTAGCACAAGACGGGCATTTTTCTATCCGCCCCCTCCCTCTCTCCGGCCGCACCCCCTCCACTCTTCCCCACTCTTCCCGTCGCTGCCGCCGCCCCCGCTGCCATTGCAGCCGTGCAGTTTGGACGCGAGCTCGCCCAACCCCTTCCCCTCGGCGCCGCCGAGCTACCCAACCACGGCCACCTGGTTTGCGCACCCGCCGACCAGTTTTGGGGCGGATCCGGTCGGTCTTGAGCTCGGCCGGCTGTGGGAGGCCGGGCCGCGCCATGGACTGGCCGGGCACCTCGCCGGAAGGCCCTGGCAGGGCCACAAGGCCAGATGCAGGCAGTGGCTCCTCCTCTAGCCGCTCGGATCTGCACCATCAGCGGTCCGCCGGCAGATACACGAATGACGGTCGGCCGGGCTCGGTGCTTGCTCAAAAGCTCACCGGCGCACCGTTGTCACTCATTAAGTGCGACCACTGCCCAAGGATGGTCGTGCGCCGCGTGTCTACAACGCCGGAACATCCTGGATGGGTGTTCATCAAGTGCTTAAACGATGGGGTATGCGCTTTTTTTAGCTTCGGTTTGTGCCCTAGATTTAACTAATTGTGCTAATTTTAAATTTTGTTGTGTAGAACGGATGCAAGTTTTGGTATTGGAAAAAAGAGTACATCGATATATTGATAGAGCGAAATTTAGTACATGTTCGTGCACTTTTAGCTAGCATAGAGGCTGTAAATGAGACACGTGCACTTGATGCTAGATTAGAGACTAGACACGAGACTAGGTGTGAGGAGGAAGCAACATCGACTTCCGGCTTGAAGAAGAAAGGAGGATGCCAGATCGACCCTCCTCCACAGATCAACAACGAGTGCATCGAGAAGGCCATAACCCAACTCAAGGAAGCAGTTATGGAAATTGGGTATTTTCTAAAATGTATTCTTGTGGTTTTTGTTTTCTTTGGCCTTGCTTTACTAGTCAAAATGTGATGATGCATTTTTCATGTACCAAAAATGAATGATGAAATAAAGTTAAGGACTTGCAAAGAAATAATACGCGGACAAAATGCGGTCGGGATGCATCCGCGCGATGGGCACACGGCCACCGCATCCCAAGACAGACCCAGATATGACCTCAAATTCCTACCCAAAAGGACAAAAACATGACAAAACAAACGTCCGTTTAGGTTCGCGCAATAGAATTGGCCTTAATGCCACCGTTTTCCGACGGAGCTAGCGCCGGATCGAGCCGAACCGTCTGGACCCGGGAAAGACGACAACGACTCGTTTCTGCTCTCCCCGCTGCGTATCGTATCGTATCGTTATCCCCTATCCCAACTCCAAACAGAGGGGAAAAAATCCCAACAGAGAAAGACGATCCCCTGGGGAAAAGGGTGCGGGACCCACCCGTTGATGCCCACCCCCATGCCGTGCACCCGTCGCCCTCCCTGTCACGTACTACTGGTCTCCGGTGCTGCATGCTTTGCGAGTTGCAACTCGTATACGGGCTTTGCTACATCTACGGGGCAATTCTCATGGAGATGAGGTTACGGGCTGACATGACCCAGTTAAAATCAGGAGGTGGGGCCAGTTTACAATCACCAGAGAGGGCGACACATCTTTCCGTAAGATCAGTCTTTAGTGATTTTTTCGTAAGTGTAGGATTTTTGCTCGTATACTACCGCGCACGCTCTATCTTTTCTTTTCTTTTGCAGTCGCGCGCAATCTATCTCCATGCGCACTTTACTGGGGTGCCATGTTCTTATTTTTAGTTTTGTTAAGTCTCAGTCAACTAAGAGTTCGTTATGTCTCACTCGACCGAGAATTGTAATATTTCTTTGATCTTACATGAGGATTCGTAAAAGAAAATTATTTTCATTATTTTCATTATTTTATATGTATTGAGCTACTTGCTTAGACTTGCCACACATTTTATTTTAATGGTATATACGTACTTTGTTATCTACGGCGCCACGCTTTAACTGAACACATGGCATGGCGTACATGCAGGATCTGCCGCCCAACCGGTTTCTTTTTCAGTTTTATTGTCTGTTTACGACGACTCGACGTGCATTAATAGTACGTGACGCGTCCCAAGAAAATCGTACGTGGTGAGGGTGACGCGACTCCCCTCCGTCACGTACTTGTAGCCGGTTGTCGATGGAGTACTTGTAGGCCTATACCGATGGGCTGTTTGCATATGCATGCTGGAGTAAATACTTGCACTTCCATGGAAAAAAATCCTCTACAAAATGGAGAAAAAAAAACTTGCACCACGTACTCGTGCTCTATGATCGATCGTCGGATCAGTGCACGGACGTACGTATAGCTGTAGACGAAAATACATCACTGGGCCCAGTTAATCAGTAGGTAGTACCACCGCTGTTTTTTATCTAGACTGAGCAAATACTACTATGCGCATCAGCTAGCTAGCCACATTGTAGATTTGTTGTATTGCTCTATACACACCTACATGTGCGCACGTACAAGTTACACCCTGCAACAGAGATGTGTATATGAGATCGTACCACTACATATATTTTTAAAGGAAGTCTCCTGCTTTACATATTTCCGTGAGTTCTTTTTATACTCCCACCACTTGCTACTAAAATATCCACCACGCACTAGCGCTCCTAACCTACACCCATATCTTTTGTGAGGCTAGACTTTGTACGTACTAGTAGCAGTATTCTACGTCGCTGTCCACAGCAAAGTATTTTTAGCAGCCATGGAAAAGGAAAGACAAACCACAAATGAAAGATATACATATACTCAGCTCGGAGCACCATCAGTAGTAGCACAAGTTGTATTTCACCGGACGCTACTACTACCACTACGTCGTTATTATCGGCAACGACCGATCCACAATCCATCGACAACGATGCCAGCATGCAACGCCGCAACAGCTAGCGCGGGAGCCCCGCACCCACCGCGGCCGTCCGATCCCGCCGAATCCCTTGATCGGGTCGTTTAACCGGCGCTCCCTCCCACGAGGCCCCATGCATGACAATGGCCATGTCCCCACATATATATAGCTCCAATTAGCATTGGTTCGCCGTGAGATCACTTTTATGGACTCGATGATGATGATTATGCTTCGCGATGACGGGTGAGGCTGATTAGCGTGGCCTTTTCGCGCGCACGCCCTCCGGGCTATCTCATATCGTGTTTCGCGCCCGTGATTATATATGGAGTAGCTAAATGCCATGATGACGAGTTGACAATAGACACGTGCTGTCACGATCGCACGATAATTTTTGGATACTATGGGTCTTAACGGGAAAGAAAAAGAGAATACATATAAACTGTCGATAGATGAGCTAATCGGTGGAACGAAACGTGCCGACGCTTTCTACGTATTGACAAGCACACGAAGTTGAGCACGCCGCTTGCACTAGATAGCCACTGGCATCATCATATTTGTCGAGATGTCATGTTGGTAGATGGATAACATCGATAACGTCAGACGCGGTGAATTTCACAATGTTTCCTAGTTGGAAAAGTAGGAGACTGATCGTTAGTATGGTATAACTAGATGGTTTTGTTTATACAAATATTGCCATTGTACTGAGAAAGATAAGCATTATGTTTATGTACGTATGCACCTCACATATGACTGCCACCGACATATATGCCGATACAATAAAAAAATCATAGATAAATCTTGTTCTGTCCAGTTGATCTCCCTGATCAAAGAGAGAGCAATATCCATTTCAAGACATTTCTATCATATTTCTTAGTTCGGACCGATGAAGTAATGTTACTCGACTATTATCAACCTGGCTGCAATCTTTTTCTATCGGTAAGGATTGCACCAGAGCACCTTCTACTTCTAATATGCCATGAACTATAGATAGAGAAGAAACATTCTGAGCGAGTACATAAGAAGCGATCCACTTTATCACAGACACTCATCGACAGTTAGATGAGTAACACTCGGGGACAATCTAGAATCTTGTACCCATTGGACATGTGGAAGGTTACACAATCTCCTAGTTTCGTGTGACAATAAAATGGATCCATATGCCATTTGCACTCATTTGCATGTCACCACGGGGTGGCATGGTTTTTAAGCCCTAACCAAAACCATCCATTAGTATTATCTCATGTGACAATAAATATATTGATATTTCGTGCGACTAATTGCATGTCACGTCCAAATTGTAAAAAGTAGACAAGCCGCAGTGGCATGTTTGTTTAACATTGGCTGAATCAGAACCAGTCAAAAGTTGTCTAGATCGGGAGACGACATGAGCATAGGAATGTGTGTATGGGTGCAACCGTGCGAGGCGGTATAAGTCAGGAGTTCAAGACACTTGAAACGGATCATGGCTAGCTTCTTGTGCATGGGCCATCTTGGGCTTAACTCTGAGCCCAATACTTGATCCATGTAGGTAAGAGTGAAAAAACTTCCAGGGCCGGGGTGCCGAAGGCCCGTCTATGCCCCTGGTTGCACATGGCTGAGAGCAGTAGCTGTCATTGCACTATTTAACGAGATGGCGTGTCGATAGACGGACCACGCCGATGATACTACACACGACAAATTCACTATATCTTAGTTGGAAAGGCGGAAGAGTATTAATAACATACAACTGGATGCATTTTTCTATACTAATTCTGGTATTGTGCGATAGAGAAATACATATTTTTATTCCAAACATATGAACTTGTACAATATATTTGTTTTCTATTTATGTACTATGTTTATGCATGCATGTGCTTCACATAGGAATCATTTGACATATATGTTGATACAACAAGTAAATCACGTATCAAACTTTTTTCTATTCAATTGATCTACCATAGGATAGACACTCATCGACAGTTAGATGGGTAACATGCGGTGACGATAGACAATCTCATGCCCATTTGTGCATGTGGACGAATGTATTATTTTGCATGACAGTAAACATAGATCCATATGCTATTTGAATGCCTCCTCCAAGTGTGAAAAGTAGACAAACCGCGAGTAGCATGGTTATTTAACATGCGCCTAATTAGAACCAGGTCGGAAAGGGTCTAGGTCGGGAGACCACGTGAGCATAGGAGCATGCATATGAGTGTGACTGTGCGAGACAATCTAGGTCGGGAGTTCTAGACGCTTGAAAGGGATCGGGCCGTCTTGTGACTATGCTGTGATGGGCTTAACACCAGGCTGAGTAGTTAATCTATGTAGGTAAGGGTAAACAAAGTCCAGGGCTGGGTGCCGAGGGCCCAACTCTGTCCCTGGCTGCACACGGCAGGATAACAACTGGCTTCTCCCTATTGGTGGAGATGTCGTGCCGATAGACTGACTACGTTGATGACACTGCACACGACGAATTCACCGGATCTTAGCTGAAAAGGTGAAAGATTATTAATGCCATGCAATTGGATCGTTCTTCTATACTAAGGGCATCTCTAACGACACCAACCCTCAAATCGCCCGCAACCATCTGGACCACATGGTCTGGGCGTGTTTTGCCATCCAACGCGGTCTTGTATCACTCCGGGCGCACTTTTTCCCGCAGACCAAAAACAAATTGGAGGGGATGAGGGGCTTTGCGTGCGTATGTACCGCTGCCACGCCCGCGTTCGATAACCGTGGCCCGCCCACCCACCCCCTCGCCCGCACGCTTTCCTGCCCGAAGCCAGCTACCCACATTCATGCCGCTCTGAATTGACACCGGGCCAGAACGGACATGACCTCTCACTAGCTCCAACATTGAAGTGGCTTGCCCGTCGAGAGCATCGCCCATGCTGAGTCCCTGGTGTCCGTGCATTTTCAATGCTAGAGAGACGTTTATTGGAGGGCATGGGAGGGATATCTACCACGCGCCGTCCGTCTCCTGCCATTAAACAGGCTCGCTGGCTAAGGAACCAACTCCGGCGTCCATGCATTGACGCACACGGACGCTTGGTCTCACCGGAATTTGCTATTTAAAGGCGGCCACACAAAGCTCACAACACATGACAACACATCTGCTCCACATCTTCCTCCAGTACAACACATCCGCCATGATCGTGAGTGGGACCACTTTGTGGGAGAGCATCTCGACCTAGCAGAAGTATGAGGTGGATGCGCTTGCGGCCTCCTGGCAGAGCCATCATGCCATGCGGATTGAGGCCAGCATGCCGGCCAGCTCCCACGAGGCCTCCAACGACGACCCCATGATGAAAACGGGCTCCGACAATGACTCAACGCCGGAGCCCGCGTCGGTGCATGCTGGCTTGACCATGGAGCAGGCGCAATTCACCGCCCATGGAGGAGGAGGAGCCTACGGCGACGCTTATGTCGGCATTCCGGTAGGCACAAGACACTACAAGAAATCTGTTAATACATGACAGTTTCAGTCCGTCATAGAATAGTGAAAAACTATCATGGATGGGGGTCCATGACGGATTTCCAATCCAATCCGTCATGTATATCGCGTCATAATTTGACACCATGCCCTCCATGACGGATTTTTTGACCGTCATCGATCTGTCGTAGACCCGTCCGGCCCTAATCAGGCCCGGACCTTTATGACAGACCTATCTGTCATGGATGTACATGACGTGGCAGCTGATGTGGCATCATGGTTGATCTGACTTGGCAGCCCAACAATACAGCCCATTTACCTTTCTACAAATATTTAGGCCCATATAGTCCATTGTTTATTAGGCTTTCACCCATATTTTTTAATATTTTAGTATTCTTTCTAGTTTTTCTTTTGTACACATTAATTATACTACCACGTTCTAAATTATTATTGACCTTGGCCTGTTCCAATCCATCTTTGACCCAGAATGCCAAATATTTGATCCACATGAAAGAAGTAAAGAATCTCTATTTAGCCAAAAACAATACCGTAGTGCACAACTACAAAATTCTGATCACAAAAACATAGTAAATTACAACTCAGTCACACTGGACATTTAGATACATATGTATCGTGTTCCCAGTAGTATCACCGTTCCTATCCAAGTGGAGTAACCCTTCCAAACCAAACCCAAGTGTCTTCGGCTCTATCTCAATTACCTGCAAAAGAAAAAAAAGTGTGAGAACTATCTACATGAGGAATAAATTATGGGAAACATTCATACGAACCTTTATTTAAAATGACACAAATTAATTCACCCAAAAAAATGACAAGTACAAGGAACATTATACAGCAACAACGCATTTTTCAGTCAACATGCACATTTTAGCAGCCGGCAGAAAAGGGTTTGGCATGAAGAAAGAATACATAGGCACGTCTTAGTATGACACAAAAATAAATCAAATATAAATATTAATACTGAGATGGTTGCTGGAACATCTACCCTGGAAAATTAGAGCATCAGTCAGTTACTATATGTGGCTGGAACAAATGTTTACTAAGATCGTTGAAATAAATGTCCTATTGAAACAAACAACATTGAGATGAAAGTTGGCCACCAAAACCAGCAAGAGCGTCCATAGATTGCAGTTACATGTTCATTTCTGTATGTACATTGCACTGCATGATACTAACCAAACTTAACAAAATCTTCCACCTCTTTGTAAGCCATGCAAAATTCTACTCTTAAGTCGAACAAGTTACAGAAACAAGCCACTAGTTGAATTCGACAGGTAAACACTCTGGCAACAATTAGTAATACCAATGTTTGATGCTAGAAAATAATAACTCCTGAAACCACAATTTTTTCAGGTGATCATGTCCCGAGAACTAATTTATTTTTCTCACTAGAATATTATACTCGACATTTAGCCTACTTCTCAAACATATAGATAGATGTTCAAAGAAGAAAGAATGGGGGTCAGTTTTCACCTAGGTATTTTACTGGACGTGATGTGAAGAGCTGGAGCATGGGGTGGGCTGCTGCGCATCATCTCATGGCTATGTCCTCGCAGTCCATGTCCCTGCAACAGGCAGAATACAATCAAACAATTCATTGTCCAGCAAACAAGAAGAGAATTGAGTAAATCAATGATGTTGCCCCATACGAGTCCATACAAATCAAAGATTAGTGCAACAATTGCCAAAATAGAGGCATGTTTCTAGGCTAATTGGTGTCTCACACCAACAATTTCAATTTCCAATAGTCCAGGTCAAAAATTTCCACTGGTCAAGGGTGTAACTTGTGGTGTCAAACCAAAGGTTCAGAGAACCAGAGAGAAAATTAACATAGTTTTAACCAGCAGTAATTTACCCCCTAGTAGGCATGTAACAGTTTTAGTTTGAAGTGAATCCACCTCCAAAGCCATAGTTTTGGTCGAAACTGAAACAGAACTAGCTAAATTGGCATGAAACTAAAACAATAGCCTTTTTTCCTGTGAACCATCTATCCATATTTACCAAAATCTTATAATCCATATTAACCAAAATCGTATCATTCATATGAGCAGCAAAAACAATAGAGCAACTGGAAGAAGTGCAAAACAAAGGGAAGGGGACCTTGAGCGTCAGATCTGCAACAGCATCTTCCCAAGCAGTCCTCTACACATTCCTTCTCCCTACAAGGAAGCAAGTCCAGAGATTAGAAGGAGGGAGAAGGAGAGAGGAGAAGAAGATCCTCACTCGTCACTAGCCACCGGCGCCCGAGCCGACCCCGAAACCATAGCCACCGGAGTGGGCTGCGGGTGGAAGCGAGCGGTGAATCCAGCCATAAAAGTAGTCAGAGGGAGCGAGAAAACTACCTCCGCGCCGACCAAGGAGGCAACACCCAAACGTGGCCGGAGAAGAAGCTACTCTCCCGTCACTCGTTCGTGGATCTAGGGACCAACTTCACAGCGAGATCCTACTGGATCTTGGTTGCGAGGCGAGGAGAGGGGGAGAGGGTGTAATGGTGGCGGAGAGGGTCACGGAGGTGGGAGGTCTCCGGCAGTGGAGAGGGGGAGGAGGTCGCCGGTAGGGGAGAGGGGGAGGAGGCCGCCGGCAGGGGAGAGGGAGAGGAGGTCGCTGGCAGGGGGAGAGGGGTGTCGGTGGATGGGGTTGGTGGAAGAAAGAATAGAAGAGGGGCGGTGAATCAGACGTTCGATGTTGGTGGATCGGACGGTCGCGGCTCTCGATCCGTGGGATGGTTGACCAACCAATCAGAACGCGAGTTTTCCCCGTCCAGGATTGATGGAAGCAGGACACATCAGCCGGAGTCATTCGTGACGGTCCAGATGGAAGTACCACACACCACTTACTCATATCCACGACGGTTTCCATGACGGTCCACATGTCCGTCATAATGAGACTACCATTTTGAGGGGCCATTCGCATCCCTGCTTACTTGTGACAGTTTGCGTGACGGATAAGAGAAATCCTCATCGATGTCGCTCTATGTGTGACGGATTTTGAGAACGTCATCAGGAATCCGTCATGAATTAACAGGTTTCTTGTAGTGAGAGGAACAACAATAAAACTTGTTACTCCTCGAGCTGCACCGGCTGGCGTAGGGCCAAATCTACGGTGAGCGTGCGAGTAAGGAGGCTGTGGCAGCCATGGCCGTGGTGAACCCCAATTTCGTGGCCGAGAAACGGGTGCTCTACGAGGTCGTGCGTGCTCAAGCAACCTCTTGCAACATAGAGCCGATGTAGCCGGATGCGAAGGCGACGCTGGCGGCACATGCGATCAAGGATGAGGAACGCCACTAGCTGTGTGTCCTACACACCGCCACCGATCTTTCGGTGCGCATGTGGCAAGAGGACAATGGTGACATGTCCACGCCCATCATCGATCTAACGTCCACCGGTGACGGATAGGTCGCGGTCTCTAACAGAGATGAGTAAGGCATGGGAAGTGGCGGGCCTCGAGTCCCAAGTGGGTCGGTTTGTCTCTCATGTTGCTCTTCCTCACCGGTGACCGCACCTTCACTTTGCGGGTCTTATCCCCATCGCTCATGGAGACGGCAAATGTCGGTCGCGGTTGCCGAAAGGGAACAACAAGGACTTGGAGACGGGCACCGTCGAACGCTAGGTTTAGGCCCGGCCCCTTTTCTTAATGAATGCACTCTGGTTTGTATGAAGGTCGCCCAATCTAGGTCGGGAGTTCCAAACGCTTGGAAGGAATTGGGCCATCTTGTGATTGGGCTGTGCTGGGCTTAACCCCAGGCCCAATACTTGATCTATGTAGGTAAGGGTAAAAAAAGTTCATAGGGCCAGCTGGCGAGGGCACAACTATGCCATTGGCTGCACGCGGCCGGATAACATGTGTCATCACCTTATTGGTCGAGACGACGTGTCGACAGACGGACCACGTCGACCACACCGCACATGGCATATTCGCTGCATCTTAGCTGGAAAGACGGAAGAGTATTAATGCAATACAACTGGATGCAATTATCCAAATAAATGACCATATTATTTTGGCGAAAATATACTCAGATCTATTAGCCGCGGATCAGCAGTACAAAGCTAACCCTGAAAAATAAGGATATTATAGCCAGGTCCCTAGGGAGTCTCGCACCCCAATCCTTCTCGTTGGGCCGATGACGCGCCGCCGTAACCACTCTGGCAACCTTCCGATCGCGAGATTCGAGCGAATCTTGTACACTGACACGGTCAGGAAGTCATTGGTGCCAAACAACCTATAGGATAACGACGTCGTTGATCCGAAACTAACGATGACGATAGTGCGATGTGAAAAAAAATATAAATCCTTCTTTTTCAAACATATGAACTCGTACATTATATTTGTTTTCTCTCTATGTATTTTGTATATGTATGCAATGCAACTATCATTGGCATATATATGTTGATACAACCAATAATTCATGCATCATTTTTTTTCCATTCAACCGACCTATCATAGTATAGACACACACCGAGGTTAGATGAGTAACACACAATGACTATGCACAATCTCTCATGCCTTTTGTGCATGTGGAAGGAAGGTTACACAATCTTATTATTTGGTGTGAGAATAGCCATAGATTGCCCTATTTTCCATGTCTACGTCCAAAGTGTGAAAACACACAAGCCGCGGTTGTTTAACCCTGCCTACCCAAAACCAGCTAACGCTTAACTGCTCCGTGTTGACCCCCGCGCGATCACACGGGCCTGCCGTCCCGGATACGGAAAGCCGGGAGGGAGCCGCCGGCGAATACACGGGAAGGCGGGGGGTGGGACGCAAAAGCGGCGCCCGCAGGCTTTGGTATCCGTGCGGCTGGGAGCTAACCTCGCGTGCTCGTACTACATACGGGGCGGGGGTAGATAGAGAAAGAGCGAGACGCAGAGGAGGAGAGAGAGAGAGGGGGAGGGTAGCAGCAGAGGAGGAGAGAGGAGAGGAGGGCTGAGTCCACGTGAAGCCAAGAGGCGGAGGAGGAGGAGCGAGAGATCCCCCTCTCCCTCCCTCTCTCCGGCCATGGATCCTCCCTACGCAGGTCAGCGCCGCCGCCGCCGCCGTCTCCCTCTCCCTGTCCGTCTCTGCCATCTGGCCGCGGGCCCGTCGATGCGCGGCGCCGGCCGGCCGGCCTAATGCCGCGCCGCTCGATCTGTCCGTCCGCGCGCCGAATCTGCCGCCCGGCCGGCGGGGACGGGGTCCTCCTGGCCGGCCCGCGCGTTTCCCGGCGGCAGGCGCGGGGTCTGCGCCCGAGATTTGGCCGTCTTCGCCGGAGGATTCGTCCGGGCGACGCGTCCCGTCGGTTAGCGGCGGTGCCGCGCGGTGAATTCGATCGGTAGCCGGTGGTAGTACTAGTCGTTGATGCGTGCGTGGCTGTACCGGTGGTGGTTGGTGGGCGGTACGGCGGGGCAGGGCATGGGGTCGCGGGAGATTTTTTACCGCCGGTGGCGCCAGATTCGGCGTTGCATGCGGCGACGGCTGCGCGCATTGCGCTCCTTGCGTCCGCGGGAGTCCGCCGGGAACAGTGGCTCCTTGGCTTTACGTCGTTTTCCCGAGGGATTTACGTGTCGATGTCTGGTTTCGAGGGGAAAGCCTCGGTCTTTTGGCCGGCGATTCGGTTCCTGGGGCGTCCATTGGACGCCGGCTGTGTTGAGCGGGGCTTATGTTCGCATGCATGTGGATGGTTTTATCTGATTTGCGGATTTTGTAAGGACGGCAGGGGTTAGCACGATTAAATCTGTTACTAGGATCCAGGAGGGTCGTGTCAGGCTCTCGCGTTCCATGTCAAGCTGCTGTCTATGGGCGCAAGTAGATGGTTTCCTTGTGCCAACCCTGGTTCGTGGTTTCATGCTATTTTTGTTGGGTGGTGTATGTACAATGCACATGTCTCCTCTTAATGTGCCTGTGTCTGGTGCCAAGTTCTGAACCTTTGTAGAGAGAATGGCATTGCCAGTCTTAACCCAAAGTTGCAGAAGGGCCTCAAAAGAGTTGAACTTTGTCTGGTGCATTTTGAGTTTGTATAGCATTGCAAGATCTTCCTGAAAGTTACTATGTTTTTAGAGTACGTAGTATAGCACTGGAAGATCTTCCTGAAAGTTACTACTCCCTCCGTTCCGAATTAGTTGTCTTAGATTTGTCTAGATACGGATGTATCTAGCACTAAAATGAGTCTACATACATCCGTATCTAGACAAATCCAAGACAAGTAATTTAGAACGGAGGGAGTATATTTTAGGGTATGTAGTGTAGCCTTGTAGTCAGTGCCAGCAGCTTTTGGTTCGGTAGTGTTGTGCATGACTGTGCTTGTTATGTCGTGTACAAACCAACTTAACTGTGGTATAATGCATATGTAAAGATTCCGAGGCCTTAAATTGAGTTTTTCTTGCATGTGTTATGCTTGTTAGTAGCAACTGGCAATCTAAATTACCGTCTCTCATTTGTCATGCTATTTCTTGACATATCTGTGGGATATTGGGTTGTAATGAAGTTGAAATTTTCGGTTCTCAAGTTGTACATTGCTGATACATTATTGTCAATATGCGTGCTTACAAAGTTTGTTTGGTATATTCTTCTCTACCTTCTGGATGCGCAAGCATATCTGGTTATGCATCTCAAAATCTACTGGTGCACAAGATTGATTGCAGTGTTTATTAACTGGATTGTGATATACTAATATGGTTGTGTTTCCTTTCCTCCAGGAGCTATTATTGAACCTGCTAAATGCCGATTGATGAGTGTGGATGAAAAGAAGGATCTTGTTCGTGAATTATCGAAGAGGCCACAAACTGCTCCTGACAAACTACAGTCATGGAGTCGGCGTGATATTGTAGAGATTCTTTGTGCTGATCTTGGAAGGGAAAGGAAATATACTGGATTATCTAAGCAGAGAATGCTGGATTATCTCTTCAGGGTGGTGACTGGCAAATCATCTGGCCCTGTGGTGCATGTGCAAGAAAAGGAGCCAACTCTCGATCCCAACGCAAGTAACCATCAGTACCCCGCGAAACGTCAAAGGAAGAGTGACAATCCATCACGACTGCCGATTGCTGTCAACAATCCGCAAACCGCAGTTGTACCCGTGCAAATTAATAATGTGCGGTCCTGCCGGAATATAGCATGCAGAGCGATTCTTAGCATGGAAGATAAATTTTGCAGACGCTGTTCATGCTGCATATGCTTCAAGTATGATGACAACAAGGACCCTACCATATGGTTGTCCTGTAGTTCAGATCATCCCATGCAAAAGGATTCTTGCGGGCTATCATGCCATCTTGAGTGTGCTCTCAAGGATGGAAGAACTGGCATTCTGCCGAGTGGGCAGTGCAAGAAACTTGATGGTGCTTATTACTGCCCTAACTGTCGGAAGCAGCATGATTTGCTCAGGTATGTATTCTGGGGCATTGTTTTTATTCATGCAGGTTTTCTGTTCTAAATTGAAAAAGAAAAGTAACCTAGATTGTTACTTTGCTTGTTTTCCTGGGATTCCAGGCTTACTGCTTCATTGCCTTAGTTGTTTATTACGGCATTGCTTTCGCTGATTTACAGTTAAGATAAATGGATTTTGCATCTGCTGCACGTCTGTTAACAAGAATCCTGTTAAATCATTACCTTAGTAGTATCTTCTAAAGTAGTTATAATAAAAGAGCTTGATGAAGTAAGTGACTTCTTAAACAACCCAGTACAATGTACTTTTATCATATATTTGTATTCATCAAATTTACCAGTCCATTTTCCTTACATTAGCAACTCTTAAGATTTCTGATCCATTTTACACTGCCCATTGCTCTGTTTCCTGTTATTTGAACGTTTGAATCATAACTAGTCCGTCCTTTTAGTAAATTATCTCGTTGAGCAATAATATGACTGTTTAATGTCCTTGTTCAGGTCCTGGAAGAAACAACTAATGTTAGCTAAAGAGGCTCGGCGGCTGGATATATTGTGTTACCGGATTTTTCTGGGTCATAAGGTCCTCTTCTCCACCGAGAAGTACTCGGTCTTGCATAAATTTGTTGACATAGCAAAGCAGAAACTTGAGGCTGAGGTTGGATCTGTAGCCGGGCATGGAAGTATGGGTCGTGGAATTGTCAGTCGTCTTACTTGTGGTGCTGAAGTTCAGAAACTTTGTGCTGAGGCACTAGATGTCATGCAGTCTAAGTTCCCTGTTGAATCTCCTACTAACTCACAATTTGAACGTAAGTTTTGAGGTCCTTCACATTAGATCTAACATATGGAGATGATGATATTAACTTTTTGTATCTTTGCATTTTCAGGATCCAATATGATGCCATCGAGCTTCATAAAGTTTGAACCTATAACTCCTACATCTATCACTGTAGTTTTTGATTTGGCTCGATGTCCTTACATCTCCCAAGGGGTAACTGGCTTTAAAGTATGGCACCAGGTGGATGGTACAGGATTTTACTCGTTAAATCCAACTGGCACCGTACATCTAATGTCAAAAACATTTGTTGTCACTGAACTCAAGCCAGCTACATGCTATGTGATCAAGGTAACTGCATTCAGCAACTCCAGTGAGTTTGCGCCATGGGAAGCCAGGGTAAGTACAAGCTCTCTGAAAGAAAGTGATCTGAAGGGTTTGGCTCCAGGTGGTGCTGGATTAGTAGACCAAAATAACAGGAGCCCAAAGACAAATAGTGGTGGTCAATCTGATCGTTCTTCAGAGGGAGTTGACTCAAACAATAATGCAACAGTGTACACTGATCTTAACAAGTCACCGGAAAGTGATTTTGAGTACTGTGAAAATCCTGAGATCCTTGATTCAGACAAAGTGCCTCATCATCCCAACGGGCCTAGCAATAACTTGCAAAACATGCAGATAGTTGCAGCTAGGGTACCAGAGGTGACTGAACTGGAGGAAGCTCCTGGGCTCTCAGCGTCAGCTTTGGATGAGGAGCCTAATTCAACAGTTCAAGCTGCTTTACTTAGGGAGTCTTCAAACTCAATGGAGCAAAACCAAAGGAGCGAAGTTCCTATATCACAGGATGCATCAAATGCAACTGCTGGAGTTGAGTTGGCTCTTGTTCCTCGATTTGTTGGCTCTATGCCACCCACTGCACCAAGAGTTATGGAAACTGGTAAGGAGACTGGTGGAAGGAGCTTCAACACAAAACCTTCTGACAACATCTTTCAAAATGGCTCCTCAAAGCCTGATAGAGAGCCAGGGAATTCGTCAAACAAAAGATCGGGTAAATTCGAGGATGCTGGCCACAAGGATGGATGCCCCGAAGCAACTTATGAGTACTGTGTCAGGGTGGTGAGGTGGCTGGAGACTGAGGGCTATATTGAGACCAACTTCAGGGTGAAGTTCTTGACATGGTACAGCTTGCGTGCTACCCCGCATGATCGGAAGATTGTCAGCGTGTACGTGGACACCCTCATCAATGATCCTGCAAGCCTCTGCGGCCAGCTGACCGACACCTTCTCGGAGGCGATCTACAGCAAGAAGCCGCCTTCAGTCCCCTCTGGCTTCTGCATGAACCTCTGGCATTAAGCGCGACGGAAGCTGTCACCGCCTTCTCTTTCCGGGGAGGGTGCGTGCCTTTGTCCCATTCTTTCGTAGCAGATCGATCGTTGCATTGATTCTTCATTGGAGATTTCATTGAAGCAGTAGTTGACTTATATACAATGTGTTGTTGGTTGTAACCTTGTCTGTCCGCCGTTACCGTAGGAGGTTTATGTTACCTGGCACCTTATTTCATCTCTTCTGCTACTCTCTAGTCTGTTTGCGTCGTCTCATGCTATCTTGGTAGCATGATGAGCTGCGCGAGTCGTCGTCAGTCGTTGCGTCGCCTCGTGCTACCTTGGTAGCATGAGGAGCTGCGCGAGTCGTCGGTCGGGTTAAAGCATGGAACATGAGTTGTGCTGAGTCGTCGGTCGGGTTAAAAGCATGGAACATGAAATCTTCTGTTTCCAACTGTTGCAAGAAGAATGATTCTTATGTATGCTGAATCTGGCTGAGTTTTTACTGTGTCGTGTCATTATATCTGTTTGAGTTTGCAGCTCCATTGAATCTTCTGTGTCGTGTCATTATGAGTTTGGCTTTGCTTTCGATTACTTTGCTTCCGTCTACCTGTAGACATATGGTTAGTCTGTCTGTTCTTCCAGGTCGTGTAGGAACTTCAAGTTGGGCAGCTGAAGCAGCTTGGTTCCCTGAGTCATATGAATGGCCATGACCAGCAGTTCGTGCAGATCTCCTGTTACCAGGGGATGGAACCATTGCCGCGCACTCAACGCCAAAGAATGGCAGCCTAAAAACCCTAGACTCTTACCAAGAAGTCGCAGCACCTTTGCCCTGGGTAAAGCGAAAACATTCTTTCTCAAGATCACGAGTCATGGCCGTTCTTCAGATAAACCTCATTCAACCAGTCCAACACGTTCATATTCTCCACCCATCCATCTCGAAGTCCAAGAGCATTTCTGCATGAAGAAGAGGTAGGATTGACGCAACGGAGAAGATTCAAGGAGAGAGGGAATGGCGGCTGCCGTCGACGACGATAGGCAACCGGGTGCTTGCCCCGGCGCTAGCCAAGCCCGGCATCTAAGCAAGCGTATCTTCCACAGCTTCCGGTACCGGCCGTCGTAGTGATGGACATTAATAGGACGCGAAGGTGGGCGAGACCTGTACGTGCGGCGTAGTAGATGGTCACCTTGATGGTAAGCAGGCGAGACCTAATGCTGTCGGATGCTGCCATGATGCAGCTCTTGCACTGCAGGATATCATCGAATCGAATTGATTTGAGCCAATAAATTCGAAGCCCTTTTGCCCCCAGAGGCAGCTGGAAATCATTGTAGCCTTCCATCACTCGGCGTGTAAGAAGATATACCATGGGCTGGGCTTGTGCTATGAAGTTCAACATATACATTCTAAAATGTGTCCAAGCACATCTCCTGCTTACCCACTCAAAAGATAAGACTACTGGAGTGGCAGTGGTGTGTGCGAGCTCGACATCCTTGGTACAAACCAACAGAGAAGCCGATGCATTTCTTCAAAGAGCCTTTTTCTTTTCTTTTTTGCTTTTGGTATGAAGCTGCTACTCTTTGTTGGTACGTACAAACATAGGAGTTGGAGGTACCGGGAAAAAATGCCACAGAGACACAGCCTAGCCCACATGCTCTTCCTTTCCCTATCTCCCATGCAGTGCTTTGATACGCACAAGCTCGGCAGTCACAACACGCCGCTCTGCTATGTTTTCTCGCAGCCCTTCATGTGGCCACTCAGACATTGGGCTTGAAGCTTGGTGGGCTCTTGTTAAAATGGAGCCATGGACGAGTCCCTGGTTTCCTAGATTTGTGTTACCAAAACTTGCCATGATTGAATACTACTTCTGATCTATTTATTTGTACATGCCGATAATCAATCCATTGCAATTAGGGGCGGGGCGGGGCGGCAAGGCGCACCCCTCCTCCTCCTTCCCTTATCATATGTCCGTGCCACGACAGAAGAAACAGACGAAGACGCACATCCCCTTTAGTATAATACATGATATGCCACAATGAACTTCAGATTCATCCGGTCATTAATCATGCATGAGTTGAGAAAATTTAATCTCCGTTGACATTGTAAAAGGCCAGTTAAACTATACATATAATCTTTTGGACAATGCATTAAAGTACAAGCGCATTGCCACATTTTCCCATCATCTTGAGCTTTTGTGTCGATAAGTGATTTTTTTTGTTCACTAATCATATCAAGGTGATACAATTGCAAAGATTTCACACCGCTCTCTGCATAACGTGATGAACACAATATTTACAAACAAAACACCTCATCTTGAAATAAAATGACATAGTCTGACAAAACAAAACATTGTCTAGGGTGATTAATGGCCGATCCAAAGACCTAACCGCCATTCATGTTGAGTAAAAAATGTCCTTAGTAACTAACTCCACTTTGATACACATCGCTATAAATAACTCCATGTGCTTCGACCAGTGAAGCTAGGGACAAGTGGTACTGAAGTAAGAACCAAGGTACATAGCCAATGCATATATAACTGATAACCTATTGTCGATGAGTAATGATTCCCTAGTCGAAGGAGGGTACCTTGCGGGT
Source organism: Triticum urartu (assembly GCF_003073215.2). Lineage (NCBI taxonomy): Eukaryota > Viridiplantae > Streptophyta > Magnoliopsida > Poales > Poaceae > Triticum > Triticum urartu. Next base: position 93,958,082 of record NC_053027.1, on the reverse strand, counting down.
GTACCTGGTCCAAGTCACTCGGAAAAAAGCCTAAGGGCTCTCGAATCCTACGCGCTGCTGCGGCCGAGTAAGAACTCGCAGGGCTAAGGACGGGCACACTACATCAGGAATTTTGCTATTACCAAAGATAGTTTTACAATAATGGTGGACTACCCGATTCTATCGTACCACCTAAAGATATGTACCTAATCACCGACATACAAGGATGGTGGCTAGTAGGGAGAAACAGGAAAACCCGCTCAAAAGGATTTTGTATCCCCATATATATTGAGTGGAAACCTTTTGCTCCTAAGCTACAAATAATAAACAATTTCAAAAACAAAAACAAAAACCCCCCTTTAAATTTGAGCAAATCCTGTTTTTTGTTTCTTACATTAAATGCCCACACTAACATTGGACCATGCATTTTTATTTGTAGGTTACACTAAAAGACTAATGTGTGGATCTAAGATAACAAATAGTAGTAATAAGAAATGTGCACTCATTTAGCGTTATGTTAACATAAAAATAAAATGATTACATAGTAAAGTTTTAAAGTTACGGAGTAGACATCTACATGTTCATTTTTTTTTCTGAAAATTCGGAATTCACTTTCATCTTTTTTTCAGCAGTTTTAACATGGTTGCTCTTACCTTCCCTTTTCACATGAGAGGTAAGAGTATATAATAGATTCGAGCTGTTGATTTCATTAGGTAGTGAGTCTGAGTAACTCTTACCTTCTTACCTCCTATGTGAAAAGAGGAGGTAAGAGGGACCATGTTAAAATTGCTCTTTTTTAAGCGAGTTCAAAGGAGACATTTAGGGTTTCCTCACAATATCACAATATGTTAGTTTCACTGGGTTTTAGAGTGGTTTCGGAAAGCACACACACTTTTGACTCACATTATTAATAAAAGAAGATAGTACATTTTCTCTGATGGAAATACACTTATTACCTAGTTGTTTTCCCTTAAGTTAGGCCTCCCCAAGGCCAAATTGGTAATCACACAAAGATGAATATTCTCATGTACTATGTTTTCCGAGCCTGACTTTGTAACATACAAAGGAAGATGTGAATATGCCAAGTTGTTGTATCCTATGTTTTCCTTTCATTTAGTGTGAGTACAGATCTACCAACCAGATCCAAAAAATATAACAAGAAATTCAATATTAACTTAACATAGTTGGTAAAACCTATATTATAATCAAAAGACTTTACTGAAAATAAATCCTTTCAATCACATGGTAACCAATATGCCTTGTTGTATGCTATCTGTTGCAATTGTATTCTAATTATTCCTCTATTTTAATTTCTATCAAATATTGCATGCAACAAAATTTAATAGAAGATCAACATATATACATCTATCTAAAAGGTCAACCCCTGGGCGCACAAGCTAACTTATTTTCAGATACTATAAATATTTGTTGCGTGGATGTTTTTTAGAAATGGACATTAAAAAAAGAATCACAATACAATTTTAAATCATTGCAACTAATGACATGCAACAATGAATATTGCTTACCGTGTGGCAAAAATAATATACATTTTCCAATAAATTCATGATATTATAATTACAATATGTATGGTTTACCAAATATGTTATACTAATATTCTATTGTCTTGTTACTTTCCAGGACTGGTCAGTAGGTTTGTACTCACACTATATATCAATGACAAGAAAATATAATACATGGCAACATGAAATGCTTGTCGATATCTTCATTTCTATATTTACTAATTTAATCTCCTCAAGCATGTATTATGTAACTTACCCGACTCTATGAAGGCTAAATATATTTCCTATCACAATAACTAGTATATTTTCTTATTAATAGTAAGGGTTTAAATCGTGTGTGCTTGTCAAATCCACTCTCTAAAATGATGACACTGATATATCATGATACTGTGTGGAAACCTTGAATGGTTCCTTTGAGTTTGGTTTAAAAATGAAAGAAAGGAAATGAAGTGCATTTTTAAGTTTAAGAAAAAAAGCACATATAGATGTCTACTCCATAACACCAAATTTTATTAGGAATTATTCTTATCTGTATGTTAAATTTTTGTGTAACTCGCATATAAATCGTGTTTTAGTCAGATGTTACATATATGTAACAACAATAGTTGTGAAAGGTATACGGGCACCATGCATGGTCTTTGGTTCTTATCGCACCCATACAACATGTAACAATTTTCAATATTAAATAGTAAAACTAGGATATCTTCACACTGGTTAGAGCTATAGTAAGTTGGAGCCCTTGTGCCCCCACAAAGTAGTTGGTAGTAATTGCACACCCTTCCATTCTTCGCGATAAAAGGGGCACTATGAGTAGTGCTATTGAGTTGAAGAAACTCTAGAATGTGTCGAAGCAGATATCCTCCTTCACCACTCAAAAGGATAAAGAGTGTTGCAAGGCAGAGTTGCTCGACTGGTTGTGTATATGAGATGTCTGAGCTATATAAGCTTCATGAACCTTACAATGATATAGGAGTTGGAGGCACTAGGAAATATATTGATCACTCAGTTGGAATTATCAGTACAACGAAATATTCTATCATTAGAGAGGCTCAAAATTTCAGTTGTTACGTCATTACATTACCAACGACATTGTTGATTTCTTCAGCTCACTCATGTTTTTTGGTTTGCATGTGGATCAGGGGACTTGAATATAAAGTGGATTAGTTAGTTGTTAGTTTTTTTGCTTGTAAAACACATTTATGTATAGGTATAAATTCAACTATATGTTTGATCATGCCCTAGAGTTGAGTTGTGATTTGCGATATCTAGAACAGGTGATTATCTCAACCTACTGGAAAGATCCCAAGACAACTTTACTCGAACTAATTTATAAGCCACCTTAATTTCCCAGATCAAGGACAAGACAATCAACTACAAATCCATTCATATTATTAACTTTACAACAAGTTCAACAAAGCTAGAACTGACTCTTGACAGTTTGTAAAGATGAAAGACCCCTGCAAAAACATGTTAATTTTTCTTCGGTTTGTAGTGATATCAACAAGCATAGGGAAATGAAAAATTCTACCTGCATTTCATTTTTGAAGGAAACTCGACCTACATTGCACATTGAGACATAGTGGTTCCACCTCTTAAAATGTGAAGGCGTTAACTAGTCTCCCAAACAAGACGATATTATAGAAAAAACTAATTAAGCATACAAATAAGACCACAGAATGTGAAGCACATGCTTTTCACGCTGAAGTATCACAAGTTCACAACTTGAGCTTAACACAATGACTGGATGATCGAACTGCAGAACACGCACATAGGAAGCACACACACATGGGGGTGCCTAGACAAAATTTGTCGAGCATCTTCCATACAGTGTCTATGCGAGGCGCGTGGTTGGCAAGATGAGCTGTACGTACACCAGTGCTACCACAACTATTGCCTCCTCAGTGACACATTGAATGGTTCATGGACTCAAGTGCCCCTTCGTGCTGAGTGAGATTTGGGTGAAGTGTAGGCTAGCACAAGAGTAAAATTGAAGCTTGGCATAACATGTTGAGAGAAAGCCAGATCACCTTCCTTTTTTGAAGCTCAATTGTGTTAGATTAAGGATTTGTTAAGACACTTTGCTAATCAAACTGACCTGGCTATTAACTATTCCATATCTGTGATGGTACCTAAATGTGCCTGGGAAAAAATAATTCAAAGTACGATCGATGTTTTGGAATGTAAGCAAGGTGCATTCAACTTCACTCAGGGTCTTCCTCTCAATACTTCCACGCCCAAGCTAGATGTTTTCACCAATTTACAAAGGATTGAGAGAAGGTTGATAGGATGTTCCACATTGCTTTCTTATGATGGAAGATCCTAGTTGCTTAATTTAGTTTTTTATACTGCATTTCTTTGTCTTGCCTTCTACTTCTCTCTCTTTTACGGAAGTATTTTGTCACGCAAATTAACGTATTTTTAACACCTTATCTTGGAGTTCATTCCTTATGCTTGAAAATACCTTCGTAGGCGTAATCCTGGCGAAAACAGATAAAAGAGGTACATGGATGTGGTAAAGTCTGACAAACCCTACAATTACGGTGCAAAACTAAAGGTGAAAATAACATAAATTTGTACTCATCAACTCCCCCAAGTTGAACTCTTGCTCGTCCCCGAGAAAGTACCACAACTTGTAAGAATAAGGCCATCGAGTTTATGAAGTGCGGATAAATGTAGAGGCACGAGTCCATCACAAGTAATCGGAACTCACATAAGATAAATGATCGTGTGACAGACATTATCATAGTTTTTACCATTACGATGATCACAAAGGCTTCCACACCTTTCTCCTTAGTTCATTAGCGAACGTGCCACAAATCCATGCAATAGGCTATTCATTTTTCAATAAAGCAAATAGTCAGGGGTCCTCACTTCCATAAATATTTGAATGTTATTATTTTTCACCTTTTCTCGGGAAGCATGTTCATTCGCCCATATCACACTTGTTCTTTTTCAAGTGACATGTAAGATGAACATACCTATTTTTTCGAGATTTGGTTTGCAAAAATCTTTATACTTTCTGTTCAAGAGGTTTTCTCCCCTCTTGTGTAAATTGGGCAGATTTATGTCTCAAACCATATTTTTTAAGAATTTAATCCTTCAAATCAAATGACCAATTTTTTGAGAATTCTTTGAATCAAAGAAAAGAATGAGCCTTTTCCTTCGGGACTTCTTTTTCCAAATCTTTTGTGAACATTTTTCTGAATTCATGATTTTTTTCATTTTTGTGCACTTTTATCAAATTAAGAACTAGTCCGAGGGGTGAAATTTTTGAAATTCTTGACTTTTTCAAATTGGTGAATTTGTTTTTTGAAATTCCTGAACCTTTTTTTCAAACTCACAAACTTTTAATTATTGAATGTTTCTCAAACTTGCAAACATTTTTTCAAATCATGAACATTTAATTATTGATCTTTTCTCAAATTTGCAAACATTTTTTCAAATACATGATTTTATTTCAAATTTTCTACTTCATAACCTTTTTTATGTTTTTCATATTTTTAAGTACTATAAAAGAGCAACGAGCAAAAATCAAACAAAAGAAAAAACTGTAGCAAACGACAAAACGACTGCTTCGCCTGAGGCCGCGTTCGATTGAGCGAAGGTTTGTTGGGCCGGCCCGTGATACGTCTCCAACGTATCTATAATTTTTGATTGTTCCATGCTATTATATTATCTGTTTTGTATGTTTAGTGGGCTTTAATACGCTCTTTTATATTATTTTTGGGACTAACCTATTAACCGGAGGCCCAGTGCCAGTTTATGTTTTTTTTGCCTATTTTAGAGTTTCGCAGAAAAGGAGCACCAAACGAAATGAAACCTTCGCGATGAACTTTCTTGGACCGAAAGCAAACCAGAAGACTTCGAGTTGAAGTCTGGAACTCCGTGAGGCGGCCACGAGGCAGGAGGGCGCGCCCAGGGTGGGTAGGTATGCCCCCACGCTCGTGGGCCCCACGTAGCTCCACCGATGTATTTCTTTCGCCTATATATACTCTTATACCCTAGATTGATCGCAGAGAGCCACGAAACCACTTTTCCACCACCGCAACCTTCTGTACCCGTGAGATCCCATCTTGGGGCCTTTTCCGGTGATCCGCCGGAGGAGGAATCGATCACGGAGGGCTTCTAAATCAACACCATAGCCTCTCCGATGAAGCGTGAGTAGTTTATCACAGACCTTCGGGTCCATAGTTATTTGTTAGATGGCTTCTTCTCTCTCTTTGATTCTCAATACAAAGTTCTCCTCGATGTTCTTGGAGATCTATTCGATGTAATACTCTTTTGCGGTGTGTTTGTCGAAACCCAATGAATTGTGGGCTTATGAACAAGATTATTTATGAATATTATTTGGTTCTTCTCTGAATTATTATATGCATGATTTGATATCTTTGAAAGTCTCTTCGAATTATCGGTTTAGTTTGGCCTACTAGATTGATCTTTCTTGTAATGGGAGAAGTGCTTAGCTTTGGGTTCAATCTTGCGGTGTCCTTTCCCAGTGACAGTAGGGGCAGCAAGGCACGTATTGTATTGTTTCCATCGAGGATGAAAAGATGGGCTTTATATAATATTGCTTGAGTTTATCCCTCTACATCATGTCATCTTGCTTAAAGCGTTACTTTGTTCTTATGAACTTAATACTCTAGATGCATGCTGGATAGCGGTCGATGTGTGGAGTAATAGTAGTAGATGCAGAATCGTTTCAATCTACTTGACACGGACGTGATTCCTATATTCGTAATCATTGTCTAGATATTCTCATAACTATGCGTTTTTCTATCAATTGCTCGGCAGTAATATGTTCACCCACCATAATATACGCTATCTTGAGAGAAGCCACTAGTGAAACCTACGGCCACCGGGTCTCTTTCTCATTATATTGCATCTCTTTTATTTACATCGCATCTCATTTACTATTTTGCAATCTTTACTTTCCAATCTATACAACAAAAATACCAAAAATATTTATTTTATTATCTCTATCAGATCTCACTTTTGCGAGTGACCGTGAAGGGATTGACAACCCCTTTATCACGTTGACTGCAAGGTTCTTGATTGTTTGTGCAGGTACTAGGTGACTTGTGCGTTGTCTCCTACTGGATTGATACCTTGGTTCTCAAAAACTAAGGGAAATACTTACGCTACTTTGCTGCATCATCCTTTCCTCTTCAAGAGAAAACCAATGCATGCTCAAGAGGTAGCAGCCCGCTAGGCGTCTCCTTTAGGCGTGAGTAGCATAAACCGGCGCTGAGAGCGCTATTTAGGAGGTTTCCTCTTCAGTACCGTGAATTTGGCGTGGAACGCACAACCACACTGCGGTAGTCTGCTGCAGGGTGCCCTTGGGCCACCTCCCTCATGGTTTCACAATAACGTCATGATGGCCGACTCATCCAAGCCGACGGACCGTGGTCCTTGCCCATGCCCTCCACTACATTGCCGTCATCGCCATTGAAGTACCGGTCACTGACATGGAACAGTCTTAGCGTGTGACCATCGCAGCGATGGTCCTCACCATGCAGATCCAGGCCGTGCATAACCTGTCCTGCCACGGGAGCGCTCACAACTTCATATCCCCTAGCTTATCCGCACCACGTGCACGTCCCATCTCCTTACCGACCACCATTGCACATCCTTCCTCCCTAACCTTTCGGTGGTGTGTTAACGCCGAGTTAGTTGATCCAAGCTCTGGCGGCAACATCTGCCATGTCGGACTGATGGGTGAAACACATGAAGAAACACGCAAAAACCCATCGTTTCGACGGGAGCTCCACCGGTACACATTCATGTCACCGCTGTAGCACGCCGCAGAAAGGGTCAAGCTTGGCTATTTAAGCTGGACGGTGAGCCCCAACCCTAGCCGCCCCATCTCCTCCCTCCCCCTCCAGTCCACGCTGCCACCGTAACCCTGACCGCACATTCAGCTTCAACCTCGCCATTCGCCGGTAGCCATGTTCTGAAAAAATATTACCTACTACAAGATGCTCACCCTGCAACCCCGGGCGGCGATCCTAGCAGAGACGGAGACATGATGCGCTGCTCGCATTGCAGTGCCTCTGACTCTCCGAAGGAGGAGCAGGTGGTGGGATGCGAAGATGGAGGAGGTGGAGCCGTGGGACGAAGAGGAGGAGTGGGCCGAGGCGGATCCAATGCCGGAGCAGGCCGTATTTGGCATGGAGGACACATTGGTGGGGTTTGAGGCCGCCCAAGCACATGAGGCGGCGGGGCAACATGCCATCCTCAAGGCCATCCAACATTCCAGTCTGAGGCGGAGATGGAGGCGAACTGCCGCTTCCTCCTTGAGATGGAAATGGAGCGGGAGCAACTCTTTGTGGATGAGGAGGACGCACCAGAGTTTCACCACACCGGCAATGACCACAAGGTTGGCGGCTCCAGCAAGGACGTCATCAACATTTCTGATGATGAGTAGCTAGTTTCCTTGTTTTTAACTATGCACATGGATAGGATTTTATGTTGCATGCACTAGTATGGATATGATGATCAAGGAATGAGGACTAAGATTGCAATGTCCATGGATGAAGGGTGACCGATCACTGTCCATGGATGTATCCGCGGACGTATAGAGGTTCAGATTTGTGATGTCTGGTTATAGTTGCTCTAAGAGTCCATATTTTCTTTTACCCTTACCAGATTATAAATTCCGGTCACTATATGGCGCATATGGGGCGTTGTTCCTAGCGTACGGCCATTTGGTTTAGCTCTGGGCTAGAGGATTTATGTATGATCTGTGAAACTGAGTGTAGACTCATTACTTAATCAATATACACTCTTTTCACACGCAAAAAAATATTATAAATTCCGCTCTTTACACGAAGGTACCATATTTCAACTAAAAAAACTTCAAACCATATTCGGTGAAGTACCAAACAACTCACAATGTGAGCCATTAGATCACCACAAATAGATGGTATATATTTAATATGGAGTACCGGTAAAGAACTCTAACAATTTGTTTTAGAACAAGAACTCAAATAATTAGAATAGTGATACGTCTCCGTCGTATCTACTTTTCCAAACACTTTTGCCCTTGTTTTGGACTCTAACTTGTATGATTTGAATGGAACTAACCCAGACTGACGCTGTTTTCAGCAGAATTACCATGGTGTTGTTTTATATGCAGAAAACAAATATTCTCGGAATGACCTGAAACTCCACGGAACATCTTAGAAAAAACAATAAAAAATCCTCACCAAAGATGAAGACCAGGGGCCCCAGACCCTTCTCACGAGGGTGGGGGGCGCCCCCCTAGGGCGCGCCCCTACCTCGTGGGCCCCCTGGAAACCCTCCGACGCCAACTCCAACTCTATATATTTGCTTTCGGAGAGAAAAAACCAGAGAGAAGAAATCATCACGTTTTACGATACGGAGCCACCGCCAAGCCCTAAAACCTCTCGGGAGGGCTGATCTGGAGTCCGTTCGGGGCTCAGGAGAGGGGGATTCGTCGCCGTCGTCATCATCAACCATCGTCATCACCAATTTCATGATGCTCACCGCCGTGCGTGAGTAATTCCATCGTAGGCTTGTTGGACGATGATGGGTTGGATGAGATTTATCATGTAATCGAGTTAATTTTGTTAGGGTTTGATCCCTAGTATCCATTATGTTGTGAGATTGCGGTTGCTATGACTTTGCTATGCTTAATGCTTGTCACTAGGGCCCGAGTGCCATGATTTTAGATCTGAACCTATTATGTTTTCATGAATATATGTGAGTTCTTGATCCTATCTTGCAAGTCTATAGTCACCTACTATGTGTTATGATCTGGCAACCCCGAAGTGACAATAATCGGGACCACTCCCGGTGATGACCATAGTTTGAGGAGTTCATGTATTCACTATGTGCTAATGCTTTGTTCCGGTTCTCTATTAAAAGGAGGCCTTAATATCCCTTAGTTTCCAATAGGACCCCGCTGCCACGGGAGGGTAGGACAAAAGATGTCATGCAAGTTCTTTTCCATAAGCACGTATGACTATATACGGAATACATGCCTACATTACATTGATGCATTGGATCTAGTTCTGTGTCACCCTATGTTATGACTGTTACATGATGAACCGCATCCGGCATAATTATCCATCACTGATCCGGTGCCTACGAGTTTTCCATATACTGGTTCTCGCTTATTTACTTTCCTGCTGCTACTGTTACAATCACTACAAAATACCAAAAACATTACTTTTGCGGTCTTTACTTTTGTTGCTGTTACCACCACTATCATATTACTTTGCTAATAAACACTTTGCTGCAAATACTAAGTTTCCAGGTGTGGTTGAATTGACAACTCAGCTGCTAATACTTGAGAATATTCTTTGGCTCCCCTTGTGTCGAATCAATAAATTTGGGTTGAATACTCTACCGTCGAAAGCTGTTGCGATCCCCTATACTTGTGGGTTATCAAGACTAATTTCTGGCGCCGTTGCCGGGGAGCATAGCTCTATTCTTTGAGTCACTTGGGATTTATATCTGCTGGACACTATGAAGAACTTGAGAGATCCAAAAACCAAGATCTATCCCTCAACTACGAGGGGAGGTAAGGAACTACCATCTAGCTCTGCACTTGATTCACCTTCTGTTATGGGTAAGTTTGCGACACCTACACCTGCTTCTGCTATTTGTTCTGATATGTCGCATGTTATTGATGATGCCACTTCTGCTATGCATGATACTTATGATGAAACTGCCTCTATGCCTGATACTACTGTGACCCTTAGTGAGTTTCTTGATGAAAAAATTGCTAAGGCTAGAGAAAAAGAAATTATTGAATCTGAATACGATGATGATAGTGATGATGAAAATATGCCTGTTATTCCTGAGGGCTATCTTTTTGATATGGAATCTTCTGCCGCTATTTTAGCTTGCAAAGATAGATATGAGATTAAGAGGTTATTAATTAAATGGAACAAAGAATCACTTAGAGATAAAATGAGACCCGACCCTGCTTTTGCTACTTCACCTATATGTGTTCCTAATAAGGACTATGAATTCTCTGTTGATCCTGATATAATTACTTTGGTTGAATCTGATCCGTTTTATGGCTATGAATCTGAAACTGTTGTGGCACATCTTACTAAGTTAAATGATATAGCTGCCCTGTTCACTAATGATGAGAGATCACGTTACCTCTATATACTCAAAATATTTCCGTTCTCATTAAAGGGTGATGCTAAGATATGGTTTAATTCTCTTGATCCTGGTTGTGTGCGTAGTCCCCAGGATATGATTTATTACTTCTCTGCTAAATATTTCCCTGCTCATAAGCAACAAGCTGCTTTGAGGGAAATATACAACTTCGTGCAAATTAAAGAAGAGAGTCTCCCACAAGCTTGGGGGAGGCTTCTCAAGTTACTTAATGCTTTGCCTGATCATCCTCTTAAGAAACCTGAAATACTTGATATCTTTTATAATGGACTAACCGATGCTTCCATAGATTACCTGGATAGTTGTGCTGGTTCTCTTTTCAGGGAAAGAACACCAGATGAAGCTGAAATTCTATTGAATAATATGTTAACAAATGAAAATAATTGGGCACCTCCTGAGCCAGCTCCTGAGCCATCTGCTGCTCCAATTACTGAGCCTATTCCTAAACCAACTCCGAAGAAGAGAGGTGTTCTATTTCTCAGTCCCGAAGATATGCAAGAGGTAAAGAAATCTATGAAATAAAAAGGTATTAAAGCTGAAGATGTTAAGAATTTTCCTCCTATTGAAGAAATACATGGTCTTAATTCACCGCCCGTTGAAGAAACTTATGATCTTAATTCTTTATTTACTAAAGAACCTCCTGATCCCGATATCCCGACATAGGTAGTAATGGTAAATTCTCTCTATAGATATGATAAAGCTGAAGTCCCTCCTACTAAAATTGCTAGTCAGTGCTTGGATGAGTTTGATAACTTTATGTTTAAGCAAGACGACTTCAATGCTTATTTTGGTAGACAATTAAAAGAAAATGCTTATATGATTAGACGCTTGGGTGATTATATGGATGATATTAAAGGTGAACTTAAACTTGTTAGAAAACATGCTTCTATGGTTACCACTTAAGTAGAACAAGTACTTAAGGCTCAAAAAGAAGTGCTTGATGAAATGAATAGTAAGAAAAAGGATTATGCTGTTAGAGTGGCTACTAGAACTAGTAGAATGACTCAGGAACCTTTGTATCCTGAAGGCCACCCTAAGAGAATCGAGCAAGATTCTCAAAGAAATAATATTGATGTTCCTAGTTCTTCTAAAAAGAAGAAGAAGAAAAATGATAGAACTGTGCAAACTTCTAGTGAACCTATTGCTGAACCACCTGATAATCCAAATGATATTTCTATGTATGATGCTGAAACACAATCTGGTAATGAACATGAACCTAGTAAAAATATTAATGATGATGTTCATGATGATGCTCAACCTAGTAATGATAACGATGTAGAAATTGAACCTGCTGTTGATCTTGATAACCCACAATCAAAGAATCAACGTTATAATAAAAGAGACTTTGTTGCTAGGAAGCATGGTAAAGAAAGGGAACCTTGGATTCAGAAACCCATGCCTTTTCCTTCGAAACCATCCAAGAAAAAGGATGATGAGGATTTTGAGCGCTTTGCTGAAATGATTAGTCCTATCTTTTTGCGTATGCGATTAACTGATGTGCTCAAAACAAATCCTTATGCTAAATATATGAAGGATATCATTAACAATAAAAGAAAAATACCGGAAGCTGAAATTTCCACCATGCTTGCTAATTATACTTTTAAGGGTGGAATACCAAAGAAACTCGGAGACCCCGGAGTACCTACTATACCTTGCTCCATTAAAAGAAATTATATTAAAACTGCTTTATGTGATCTTGGAGCCGGTGTTAGTGTTATGCCTCTCTCTTTATATCGTAGACTTGACTTGAATAAGTTGACACCTACTGAAATATCTTTGCAAATGGCTGATAGATCAACTGCTATACCTGTCGGTATCTGTGAGGATGTGCCTGTTGTGGTTGCGAACGTTACTATTTTAATGGACTTTGTTATACTTGATATTCCCGAGGATGATAGTATGTCTATTATTCTTGGAAGACCTTTTCTTAATACTGCAGGGGCTGTTATTGATTGCAACAAAGGCAATGTCACTTTTCATGTTAATGGTAATGAGCATACGGTACACTTTCCGAGGAAACAACCTCAAGTTCACAGTATCAACTCTATTGGAAAAATTACATCGATTATATTTGGAGGTTTTGAATTTCCTCTTCCTACTGTCAAGAAGAAATATGATATTCTTATTATTGGGGATGTGCATATCCCCGTTGAGGTAACTTAGTGTTATTCGAAATTTCTCCGGTTTCATGATTATCGGAATGAGTTTGTTAACAAGACTTGATCAACCTTGTTAGTGGATTCTTTTTGATGAGCATGAGATGGATGAAACTAGAAGTACAACCCTCTGTACCCTCTCTATACTTTCTGTTATTTATATTAAATAAAGTAAAAATAGTTTCCATTACTTTGAGAAATGGATTCTTATATCAAACTATAGCTATTGCATTAAAGAAGAAAAGAAACTAATAGAAGTCAAAGACGCGGAATGATAGTGAATAGAGAGAAAGATTCTTCTGATTTTCTTGTTTCTATCTACTAGACGCCATAGAGAATTGAGAATTTTCATGTCTTTCTTAATGTTAATAAAAAAAGAAGAAAATTCTTGTTTTTTCTTTCTAAAAATCGATATTGGCCGAGAGACAATCAAATAGATTTTCTCTTTAGCGGGCATTTCCATATAGGCGAATTACTTCGGATCTTTCTAGAGGCATTTGGGGCAATGCGTCTTTGATTACAGCAACAATAACATCACCAATACGAGCATATCGCTGATTACCAGCAGCTCCTATGACTCGAATACACATCAATTTTCGAGCTCCACTAGGATGGTTTTTTTATACCTAAAAATGCAAAAAAGAATTCTTGAAAAAAAGTTGCAAGAATTCTTTTATAATAAGCACTCTTATCAATAGCAAAAATAGGGTTAGGTGGCAATTTTGATTTAGTAAAATCCATCTACTGCCAACAAATACCTCCTTTTTTTTCTCTTTTGTTGTGTAATTGTTCTATTGTAATTAATTGAATCGGTTCAATTCTTGCCCTCATATTGAAATGAATCGAGATTGATAAGGAGTTAGTTAATGATGTTTGAGCATGTACTTTTTTTGAGTGTCTATTTATTTTCGAGATCTTGCTCCTTGCCCCTTTTTTTATGGAAAAAGGAAATATCAATTTCTCCATTCATTGAACCCTAGTTCGGGACTGACGGGGCTCGAACCCGCAGCTTCCGCCTTGACAGGGCGGTGCTCTGACCAATTGAACTACAATCCCCGCGGGGTGTATGGCATACCCATTCTTAAATAGAACCATAAACGAAAATGCGAGAAAAATTGCAATCCCTACCGCATAATAGTGCACCTACACGCCTTCATCGACGTTGTTTTTTGACCGGAAGACCTAGAGCTAACTATCGACATTTTGGGCTATCCGGACACCATCTAAGATTTCGATTCCCAGTAAAAAAATATAGAATAGAAAAATATGGGACAAAAAATAAATCCACTCAGTTTCAGACTTGGTACAACCCAAAAACACCATTCCTTTTGGTTCGCACAACCAAAAAATTATTCTGAAGGTCTACAGGAAGATAAAAAAATAAGGTCTTCTAAACCTTTGGTATAGGTTCAAATCCTATTGGACGCAATCTTATTTCTATCTATTCTTTAAATAACTATACTAAACTAAAAACCTTTATTCCCATGTCTTCCGGCTACTTTATCCCCAACTTTGATTTCATGTTTCTGTAAAATATATACACGAACCATTATGTCGAGCGGGTCCCTTTGGATCCATTTCACATCGATAACGCGCCCTCTTCCACCTATAGGTAATTTCAGAGAAGTTTCTTTTGAAGTGGAAACCTCAAGGCCAAATATGGCCCGTAATAATCCAGCTTCCGCGATATAAGATGATTCGCTCGCTATCTGAGGCGTTAATTTACCTACTAAAATATCACCAGTTTCTACCCAGGATCCCAACCTAACAACTCCATTTCTGTCCAAATTGCGGAAATTTTCATTGTAAATATGAATTCCTTTGTTATAAGAGCAGCTAAACCTTATTTGGCCACTACAGGAGCAACTGTTAATGGCCATTATGGAGAAATCCTTTACAAGGGAGATAGGTTAGTTACGTTTATATATGAAAAATTGAGATCTAGTGACATACCGCAAGGTCTTCCAAAAGTGGAACAAATATTTGAAGCGCGTTCAAAAACTATATGTAGTTCTTTCTACCACACTTTAAGATTCCAACCAGATCCTTTCATTTAAGACTTGGATTTTTTTATTTAATCCATTCTTAATTTCTTCAATGATTAATTGGAATTCCAATTAATTATTTTGGCTGACTGTTTTTACATAAATAATAAGCTTTGGAATATTATTTCCGGGCACTAGAACGAAACCCCTTCTTACTGCAAGCTTTTAATAATATGGCCGTGATCTGTCATTACGTGCGACTATCTCCACTATAGAAAGAAAAAAAAGAGAGGATCAAATTTTCTAGTAAATACTAGAAAAAAGGGCTTTCTACATAGGGATCGTAAAAACAACGATTTTTCCCTATCAGCTGTAGGAAGGAAGGACACTTCACGAGAATCAAAAAACGAAGAAAGTAAAATTTCATCTCGTACGGCTCAAGCAGAAACACAAAAATTTTCAACGAATATTAGAAAAAAGGTTCAAAACTTCATCAGCCACTGAATTGGGTCGATTTGCCTTGAAGATATCAAATAAGAAAAATCCGGAATATCTTCTTTGTGATGATAATGCCAAAAAATCTCAAGTTGGCGCATCTTTCTTTCTTCCTTTCCCTTATGTTGGTCATTAGAGGCTTCTTGACTTTTCTCTTCCCTATAAAGGATTTGTTTTTTTATGCGTCCGATAGATTTACCCGTTGTGGATTGGAGATTTGAAAAGGATATTAAAAGAAAACAATTGCTTAATTATAGTATTGATTTCAGAGTTTGTATATTTTGTGGCAATTGTGTTGAGTACTGTAGTGTTTCCTTATTCTTTTATTATATGAATTTGAATTGGTTCTTAATTGAGATTCGATTTGATAATTTTAAAATACGAGGATAAGATGTCAGAAATCTCTATATATATACATTTGTTTCTCTATTTTGTTTGCATATTTTCTCATTTTCTATTGAATCGGATTCTAAAATCATTGCGTAAAGTGGAAACCTGCATAAAAGAGGACTCCACTTATAGACATTAAGGATATTATAGTATAGATCTAGCCTGACTCCACCCTCCTTAATGCATATATACTTTGAAAATTCCCCCCAGATGGTAATCTTAAAGTGGCCGATTTACCCTCTTTTGCAATGAGTTTCGCTACAGCACCTGCTGCTCTAGCTAATTGTGTTGGGTTTCGTAGTAATTTCAAATTTTTTCCTACGCACACGCAAGATCATGTGATGCATAGCAACGAGGGGGAGAGTGTTGTCTACGTACCCAACGCAGACCGACTGCGGAAGCGATGACACGACGTAGAGGAAGTAGTCGTACGTCTTCACGATCCAACCGATCAAGTACCGAAACTACGGCACCTCCGAGTTCGAGCACACGTTCAGCTCGATGACGATCCCCGGACTCCGATCCAGCAAAGTGTCGGGGAAGAGTTCCGTCAGCACGACGGCGTGGTGACGATCTTGATGAACTACAGCAGCAGGGCTTCGCCTAAACTCCGCTACAGTATTATCGAGGAATATGGTGGCAGGGGGCACCGCACACGGCTAAGGAATAGATCACGTGGATCAACTTGTGTGTCTAGGGTGCCTCTACCTCAGTATATAAAGGAGCCAAGGGGGAGGCGCCGGGCCAAGGAGGAGGGCGCAGGAGGAGTCCTACTCCCTTCCGGGAGTAGGACTCCCCCCCAATCCTATTCCAACTAGGATTCCCCAAGGGGGGAAAGAGAGGAGAGGGGGGGCCGGCCACCTTCTCCTAGTCCTAATAGGACTAGGGGGGGGGAGGTGCGCAGCCACCTTGGGCTGCCCCTTTCTCCTTTCCACTAAGGCCCATGAAGGCCCATATGGCTCCCGGGGGGTTCCGGTAACCTCCCGGTACTCCGGTAAAATCCCGATTTCACCCGGAACACTTCCGATATCCAAACATAGGCTTCCAATATATCAATCTTTTGTCTCGACCATTTCGAGACTCCTCGTCATGTCCGTGATCACATCCGGGACTCCGAACAACCTTCGGTACATCAAAATGCATAAACTCATAATATAACTGTCATCGTAACCTTAAGCGTGCGGACCCTACGGGTTCGAGAACAATGTAGACATGACCGAGACACGTCTCCGGTCAATAACCAATAGCGGGACCTGGATGCCCATATTGGCTCCTACATATTCTACGAAGATCTTTATCGGTCAGACCGCATAACAACATACGTTGTTCCCTTTGTCATCGGTATGTTACTTGCCCGAGATTCGATCGTCGGTATCCAATACCTAGTTCAATCTCGTTACCGGCAAGTCTCTTTACTCGTTCCGTAATACATCATCTCACAACTAACATATTAGTTGTAATGCTTGCAAGGCTTATGTGATGTGCATTACCGAGAGGGCCCAGAGATACCTCTCCGACCAATCGGAGTGACAAATCCTAATCTCGAAATACGCCAACCCAACATCTACCTTTGGAGACACCTGTAATGCTCCTTTATAATCACCCAGTTACGTTGTGACGTTTGGTAGCACCCAAAGTGTTCCTCCGGTAAATGGGAGTTGCATAATCTCATAGTCATAGGAACATGTATAAGTCATGAAGAAAGCAATAGCAACATACTAAATGATCGGGTGCTAAGCTAATGGAATGGGTCATGTCAATCAGATCATTCAACTAATGATGTGACCTCGTTAATCAAATAACAACTCATTGTTCATGGTCAGGAAACATAACCATCTTTGATTAACGAGCTAGTCAAGTAGAGGCATACTAGTGACACTTTGTTTGTCTATGTATTCACACATGTATTATGTTTCCGGTTAATACAATTCTAGCATGAATAATAAACATTTATCATGATTACAAGGAAATAAATAATAACTTTATTATTGCCTCTAGGGCATATTTCCTTCAGTCTCCCACTTGCACTAGAGTCAATAATCTAGATTACATTGTAATGAATCTAACACCCATGGAGCTTTGGTGCTGATCATGTTTTGCTCGTGGAAGAGGCTTAGTCAACGGGTCTGCAACATTCAGATCCGTATGTATCTTGCAAATCTCTATGTCTCCCACTTGGACTAGATCCCGGATGGAGTTGAAGCGTCTCTTGATGTGTTTGGTCCTTTTGTGAAATCTGGATTCCTTTGCCAAGGCAATTGCACCAGTGTTGTCACAAAAGATTTTCATTGGACCCGATGCATTAGGTATGACACCTAGATCAGATATGAACTCCTTCATCCAGACTCCTTCGTTTGCTGCTTCCGAAGCAGCTATGTACTCCGCTTCACATGTAGATCCCGCTACGACGCTTTGTTTAGAACTGCACCAACTGACAGCTCCATCGTTTAATGTAAACACGTATCCGGTTTGCGATTTAGAATCGTCCGGATCAGTGTCAAAGCTTGCATCAACGTAACCTTTTACGGTGAGCTCTTTGTCACCTCCATATACGAGAAACATATCCTTAGTCCTTTTCAGGTATTTCAGGATGTTCTTGACCGCTGTCCAGTGATCCACTCCTGGATTACTTTGGTACCTCCCTGCTAAACTTATAGCAAGGCACACATCAGGTCTGGTACATAGCATTGCATACATGATAGAGCCTATGGCTGAAGCATAGGGAACATCTTTCATTTTCTCTCTATCTTCTGTAGTGGTCGGGCATTGAGTCTTACTCAACTTCACACCTTGTAACACAGGCAAGAACCCTTTCTTTGCTTGATCCATTTTGAACTTCTTCAAAATTTTGTCAAGGTAAGTGCTTTGTGAAAGTCCAATTAAGCGTCTTGATCTATCTCTATAGATCTTAATGCCTAATATGTAAGCAGCTTCACCGAGGTCTTTCATTGAAAAACTTTTATTCAAGTATCCCTTTATGCTATCCAGAAATTCTATATCATTTCCAATCAGCAATATGTCATCCACATATAATATCAGAAATGCTACAGAGCTCCCACTCACTTTCTTGTAAATACAGGCTTCTCCGAAAGTCTTTATAAAACCAAATGCTTTGATCACACTATCAAAACGTTTATTCCAACTCCGAGAGGCTTGCACCAGTCCATAAATGGATCACTGGAGCTTGCACACTTTGTTAGCTCCCTTTGGATCGACAAAACCTTCCGGTTGCATCATATACAACTCTTCTTCCAGAAATCCATTCAGGAATGCAGTTTTGACATCCATCTGCCAAATTTCATAATCATAAAATGCGGCAATCGCTAACATGATTCGGACGGACTTAAGCATCGCTACGGGTGAGAAGGTCTCATCGTAGTCAATCCCTGGAACTTGCCGAAAACCTTTTGCGACAAGTCGAGCTTTGTAGACAGTAACATTACCATCAGCGTCAGTCTTCTTCTTAAAGATCCATTTATTTTCAATTGCTTGCCGATCATCGGGCAAGTCAACCAAAGTCCATACTTTGTTCTCATACATGGATCCCATCTCAGATTTCATGGCTTCAAGCCACTTTGCGGAATCTGGGCTCACCATCGCTTCTTCATAGTTCGTAGGTTCATCATGATCTAGTAGCATGACTTGCAAAACAGGATTACCGTACCACTCTGGTGCGGATCTTACTCTGGTTGATCTACGAGGTTCAGTAGTATCTTGATCTGAAGTTTCATGATCATTATCATTGGCTTCCTCACTAACTGGTGTAGGTGTCACTGAAACAGTTTTCTGTGATGTACTATTTTCCAGTAAGGGAGCAGGTACAGTTACCTCATCAAGTTCTACTTTCCTCCCACTCACTTCTTTCGAGAGAAACTCCTTCTCTAGAAAGGATCCATTCTTGGCAACGAATGTCTTGCATTCGGATCTGTGATAGAAGGTGTACCCAACAGTTTCCTTTGGGTATCCTATGAAGACACATTTCTCCGATTTGAGTTCGAGCTTATCAGGTTGAAGCTTTTTCACATAAGCATCGCAGCCCCAAACTTTAAGAAACGACAACTTTGGTTTCTTGCCAAACCACAGTTCATAAGGCGTCGTCTCAACGGATTTTGATGGTGCCCTATTTAACGTGAATGCGGCCGTCTCTAAAGCATAACCCCAAAACAATAGCGGTAAATCAGTAAGAGACATCATAGATCGCACCATATCTAGTAAAGTACGATTACGACGTTCGGACACACCATTACGCTGTGGTGTTCCGGGTGGCGTGAGTTGCGAAACTATTCCACAATTTTTCAAATGTACACCAAACTCGTAACTCAAATATTCTCCTCCACGATCAGATCGTAGAAACTTTATTTTCTTGTTACGATGATTTTCAACTTCACTCTGAAATTCTTTGAACTTTTCAAATGTTTCAGACTTATGTTTCATTAAGTAGATATACCCATATCTGCTTAAATCATCTGTGAAGGTGAGAAAATAACGATATCCGCCACGAGCCTCAATATTCATCGGACCACATACATCGGTATGTATGATTTCCAACAAATCTGTTGCTCTCTCCATAGTACCGGAGAACGGTGTTTTAGTCATCTTGCCCATGAGGCACGGTTTGCAAGTACCAAGTGATTCATAATCAAGTGGTTCCAAAAGTCCATCAGTATGGAGTTTCTTCATGCGCTTTATACCGCTATGACCTAAACGACAGTGCCACAAATAAGTTGCACTTTCATTATCAACTCTGCATCTTTTGGCTTCAACATTATGAATATGTGTATTACTACTATCGAGATTCAATAAGAATAGACCACTCTTCAAGGGTGCATGACCATAAAAGATATTACTCATATAAATAGAACAACCATTATTCTCTGACTTAAATGAATAACCGTCTTGCATTAAACAAGATCCAGATATAATGTTCATGCTCAACGCTGGCACCAAATAAAAATTATTTAGGTCTAATATTAATCCCGAAGGTAGATGTAGAGGTAGCGTGCCGACCGCGATCACATCGACTTTGGAACCGTTTCCCACGTGCATCGTCACCTCGTCCTTTGCCAGTGCCCGCTTATTCCGTAGTCCCTGTTTCGAGTTGCAAATATTAGCAACAGAACCAGTATCAAATACCCAGGTGCTACTGCGAGCTCTAGTAAGGTACATATCAATAACATGTATATCACATATACCTTTGTTCACCTTGCCATCCTTCTTATCCGCCAAATACTTGGGGCAGTTCCGCTTCCAGTGACCAGTCTGCTTGCAGTAGAAGCACTCAGTTTCAGGCTTAGGTCCAGACTTGGTTTCTTCTCCTGAGCAGCAACTTGTTTGCCGTTCTTCTTGAAGTTCCCCTTCTTCTTCCCTTTGCCCTTTTTCTTGAAACTAGTGGTTTTGTTAACCATCAACACTTGATGCTCCTTTTTGATTTCTACCTCCGCAGCTTTCAGCATTGCGAAGAGCTCGGGAATAGTCTTGTTCATCCCTTGCATATTATAGTTCATCACGAAGCTCTTGTAGCTTGGTGGCAGTGATTGGAGAATTCTGTCAATGACGCAATCATCCGGAAGATTAACTCCCAATTGAATCAAGTGATTATTATACCCAGACATTTTGAGTATATGCTCACTGACAGAACTGTTCTCCTCCATCTTGCAGCTATAGAACTTATTGGAGACTTCATATCTCTCAATTCGGGCATTTGCTTGAAATATTAACTTAAACTCCTGGAACATCTCATATGCTCCATGACGTTCAAAACGTCGTTGAAGTCCCGATTCTAAGACGTAAAGCATGGCACACTGAACTATCGAGTAGTCATCAGCTTTGCTCTGCCAGACGTTCATAACATCTGGTGTTGCTCCAGCAGCAGGCCTGGCACCCAGCGGTGCTTCCAGGACGTAATTCTTCTGTGCAGCAATGAGGATAATCCTCAAGTTACGGACCCAGTCCGTGTAATTGCTACCATCATCTTTCAACTTTGCTTTCTCAAGGAACGCATTAAAATTCAACGGAACAACAGCACGAGCCATCTATCTACAATCAACATAAACAAGCAAGATACTATCAGGGACTAAGTTCATGATAAATTTAAGTTCAATTAATCATATTACTTAAGAACTCCCACTTAGATAGACATCCCTCTAATCTTCTAAGTGATTACGTGATCCAAATCAACTAAACCATAACCGATCATCACGTGAGATGGAGTAGCTTTCAATGGTGAACATCGTTTATGTTGATCATATCTACTATATGATTCACGCTCGACCTTTTGGTCTCCGTGTTCCGAGGCCATATCTGCATATGCTAGGCTCGTCAAGTTTAACCTGAGTATTCTGCGTGTGCAAAACTGGCTTGCACCCGTTGTAGATGGACGTAGAGCTTATCACACCCGATCATCACGTGGTGTCTGGGCACGACGAACTTTGGCAACGGTGCATACTCAGGGAGAACACTTCTTGATAATTTAGTGAGAGATCATCTTATAATGCTACCGTCAATCAAAGCAAGATAAGATGCATAAAAAGATAAACATCACATGCAATCAATATAAGTGATATGATATGGCCATCATCATCTTGTGCTTGTGATCTCCATCTCCGAAGCACCGTCATGATCACCATCGTCACCGGCGCGACATCTTGATCTCCATCGTAGCATCGTTGTCGTCTCGCCAATCTTATGCTTCCACGACTATCACTACCGTTTAGTAATAAAGTAAAGCATTACATCGCGATTGCATTGCATACAATAAAGCGACAACCATATGGCTCCTGCCAGTTGCCGATAACTCGGTTACAAAACATGATCATCTCATACAATAAAATTCAGCATCATGCCTTGACCATATCACATCACAACATGCCCTGCAAAAACAAGTTAGACGTCCTCTACTTTGTTGTTGCATGTTTTACGTGGCTGCTACGGGCTTAAGTAAGAACCAATCTCACCTACGCATCAAAACCACAACGATAGTTTGTCAAATAGACTCCGTTTTAACCTTCGCAAGGACCGGGCGTAGCCACACTCGGTTCAACTAAAGTTGGAGAGACAGTCGCCCGCAAGCCATCTATGTGCAAAGCACGTCAAGGGAACCGGTCTCGCGTAAGCGTAAGCGTAAGGTTGGTCTGGGTCGTCTCGTCCAACAATACCGCCGAACCAAAGTATGACATGCTGGTAGGCAGTATGACTTGTATCGTCCACAACTCACTTGTGTTCTACTCGTGCATATAACATCAACATAAATAACCTAGGCTCGGATGCCACTGTTGGGTTTCGTAGTAATTTCAAAAAATTTCCTACGCACACGCAAGATCATGTGATGCATAGCAACGAGGGGGAGAGTGTTGTCTACGTACCCAATGCAGACCGACTGCGGAAGCGATGACACGACGTAGAGGAAATAGTCGTACGTCTTCACGATCCAACCGATCAAGTACCGAGACTACGGCACCTCCGGGTTCGAGCACACGTTCAGCTCGATGACGATCCCCGGACTCCGATCCAGCAAAGTGTCGGGGAAGAGTTCCGTCAGCACGATGGCGTGGTGACGATCTTGATGAACTACAGCAGCAGGGCTTCGCCTAAACTCCGCTACAGTATTATCGAGGAATATGGTGGCAGGGGGCACCGCACACAGCTAAGGAATAGATCACGTGGATCAACTTGTGTGTTCTAGGGTGCCTCTACCTCAGTATATAAAGGAGCCAAGGGGAAGGGGGGCGCCGGCCAGGGAGGAGGGCGCAGGAGGAGTCCTACTCCTTCCGGGAGTAGGACTCCCCCCCAATCCTATTCAAACTAGGATTCCCTAAGGGGGGAAAGAGAGAGAGGGGGGCCGGCCACCTTCTCCTAGTCCTAATAGGACTAGGGGAGGGGGAAGTGGCGCAGCCACCTTGGGCTGCCCCTTTCTCCTTTCCACTAAGGCCCATGAAGGCCCATATGGCTCCCGGGGGGTTCCGGTAACCTCCCGGTAACCCGGTAAAATCCCGATTTCACCCGGAACACTTCCGATGTCCAAACATAGGCTTCCAATATATCAATCTTTACGTCTCGACTATTTCGAGACTCCTCGTCATGTCCGTGATCACATCCGGGACTCCGAACAACCTTCCGTACATCAAAATGCATAAACTCATAATGTAACTGTCATCGTAACCTTAAGCGTGCGGACCCTACGGGTTCGAGAACAATGTAGACATGACCGAGACACGTCTCCGGTCAATAACCAATAGCGGGGCCTGGATGCCCATATTGGCTCCTACATATTCTACGAAGATCTTTATCGGTCAGACCGCATAACAACATACGTTGTTCCCTTTGTCATCGGTATGTTACTTGCTCGAGATTCGATCGTCGGTATCCAATACCTAGTTCAATCTCGTTACCGGCAAGTCTCTTTACTCGTTCCGTAATACATCATCTCACAACTAACATATTAGTTGTAATGCTTGCAAGGCTTATGTGATGTGTATTACCGAGAGGGCCCAGAGATACCTCTCCGACAATCGGAGTGACAAATCCTAATCTCGAAATACGCCAACCCAACATCTACCTTTGGAGACACCTGTAATGCTCCTTTATAATCACCCAGTTACGTTGTGACGTTTGGTAGCACCCAAAGTGTTCCTCCGGTAAACGGGAGTTGCATAATCTCATAGTCATAGGAACATGTATAAGTCATGAAGAAAGCAATAGCAACATACTAAATGATCGGGTGCTAAGCTAATGGAATGGGTCATGTCAATCAGATCATTCAACTAATGATGTGACCTCGTTAATCAAATAACAACTCATTGTTCATGGTCAGGAAACATAACCATCTTTGATTAACGAGCTAGTCAAGTAGAGGCATACTAGTGACACTTTGTTTGTCTATGTATTCACACATGTATTATGTTTCCGGTTAATACAATTCTAGCATGAATAATAAACATTTATCATGATTACAAGGAAATAAATAATAACTTTATTATTGCCTCTAGGGCATATTTCCTTCAAATTGCCCACCCCTTCCACGTGTGATTTCTATGTTATGCATGGCCGTGCCTAAGGGCATATCGGTTGAAGTAGATTCTTCTTTTCTCTCAAAAAACCCCTTCCCAAACTGTACAAGCTTCTTCCAAAGCATACGACTTATTTTTCTGTCTGTTTCCTGACTTATCCGTGCAATATAAAAATATCCCGAAAATAAAAGTCCTCAGAATGACATGCCAATTTAATATGATTTTTTGGGTAATATTTGAGGATTTACTGTGCAAAAATTACCGCGGGAGGAGCTGCCACCTGGCCACGAGGGTGGTGGGCGCGCCCCCTGCCTCGTGGGTCCACGGTGGCCCTCCTCCACTTATCCCAGCACCCATCTTCTTCCTCTATCTCACACAAACCCGAAAAACCAACTCAAGCACGAGTTCCAGCCACTTTTGCTGTGATTTTCGATCTCCTTGCTCAAAGCACCTCTCGCAAAACTGCTTGGGGAGATTGTTCCTTGGTATGTGACTCCTCCATTGGTCCAATTAGTTTTTGTTCTAGTGCTTTATTCTTTGCAAATTTGTGCTGCATAGGTGACCATGTTCTTGAGCTTGCATGTCAAATTTATATGGTTCTAAGTAGTTCTAATGCTTGATATATGCTCTAGGCACTTGTAGGAGTAGTTGCTATCAATATTATTGAGTTTGGTTTACTTTTATTTTGAAGTTACTAAAAATTTCAGATTATTTCAGAAAAATAATGAGGAGATTTTTGAGGGGCTCATCGAGCCAAAACTCGAAGGAAAAGGCACCGAAGCCTAAGTATAATTTGCCGCGCACCGCGGAGATTCGGGCGTGTGAATGGCCTTCTGAAGATTTCTTGAGAGCAACCGATATCTATGAAGATTTTCATGAATTGGCTCACAATGCAGGCCTCACCACTTTCCTCCACGACCAATGCGATCAGTATCTCTTACTCACAAATACTTTTGTGCAAAACTTTCATTTTCATTCTAGGAACTCACCACCTACGGTGGAGTTTCATTTATATGATGAGCATAAGGAGATGTCACTTTATGATTTCTGTCAGATTTGTTTAATCCCTTTTGAGGAAAAGACAGAAGAATCACATCATGATGATGTGGCTGGATTTATTGATACTATCACTGTAGGAGAAACTAGAAAGGTTTTCGACGCACGAATCACTAGCATACATTTTCCTGTTTTACGCTACTTTGCATTATTTGCTAGTCGTTGTTTAATTGGACGCGGAAACAGTGGAAACCTTAGTATCCCTGATATAATTATTCTGCACCACGGTTTATACAGTGATAACACTTTTAGTATGGGCGGTATTATTGCTAGACGGTTAAGTATGAAACATACTAAGGGTCCCATCTTTGGAGGCGTCTATGCCACACGCCTAGCTGCACATTTTAACATACCTATTAGGCATGCTGAGAAGGAAGAAAATGTGCTGCCCCGTGTTTATTTAGATCATAAAAGCATGGTGGCACATGATTTTATTGTTAAGAATAGGGCAGGAGAGCTTAAGTATCAATTGTTCTCTAACAAACATCATCCTGAAACTATTATCCCGCCTGCTCCTTCTTTGTTTAATTTTGTAGGACCCTACCTTGTTACGTGGGCTGCCGTCCAAGCTTACAAGAATCCCGCACCAGCCCCGGAACAGGAACCACAAGATGAACCTCCACGACAATCTGTCTATTCTTGGGATCCAGAGATGACTGTCAGTCAGTGGCAGTCAGAGTCTTCTTCTTCATCACAGTATGATCCCAACTATTCTTCCTCATCACAGTACGACCCCAACAACTATTATTATGGATATCCGCTAGCCCAGCCGTGGCCATAGACCAACTTAGGCCGAAAGCCTAAGCTTGGAGGAGTACGTATTTCTCACTGACATTACATTTATGTTCACACACACTCATTGCCAGATGTCGGTGCTCATACTTTTTCACTGTAATATCCATGCTAGTTTATTTTCTTTTTCCTGCTTTCTTCTTGTGTGTTTGCTAAACCTTAAGAAAAAATTAGTAGTAGTTTATTTTCTGCTGTAGTAGTACTAATTAAAAAGAAAACCCAAAAATATTTCCCGTTCTTCTTTTGCTTGTTAGGAGCTTTCGCGTGTAAATAGTTTTATTTCTTTTCTTTTCTTTGGGGGTCAGTAGGAGAAGACTATAATTAAATTGTTGAAGTGGCTCTTATATGCATTATTGTTGATTTAACACAGAGCCCATATTACCTTGTCTTCTCCTGTTTATTGAATGCTCGCAGATTCCAGCTTAGTCCAAGGCACGTACACTCTTATTATTATTCACACCGTTCGGTCGTGCAAGTGAAAGACAATTATGATGATATATGATGAACTGACTGAGATGAGAAAAGCTGGTATGAACTCGACCTCTTTTGTTTTTGTAAATATGATGAGTCCCTCGTTCTTGATTCAGCTTATTATGAATAAACATGTTTGCAATGACAATTAGAGATCATAGTTGCTTGTGCCATGCTTGATTAGCTATGAGTTATAATGATTTACCTTGTATGCCAACATGCTATTGAGATGATTATGATGTGGCATGATGGGGTGGTATCCTCCTTTGAATGATTTAAGTGACTTGACTTGGCACATGTTCACGCATGTAGTTGAAACAAAATCAACATAGCCTTCACGATATTTATGTTCATGGTGGATTATATCCTACTCATGCTTGCATCCAATGTTTATTAATTTTAATGCATGTACATGGCTGTTGTCGCTCTCTAGTTGGTCGCTTCCCAGTCTTTTGCTAGCCTTCACTTGTACTAAGCGGGAATACTGCTTGTGCATCCAATCCCTTAAACCCCAAAGTTATTCCAGATGAGTCCACCATACCTTCCTATATGCGGTATCTACCTGCCGTTCCGAGTAAATTTGTATGTGCCAAACTCTAAACCTTCAAATAAACATTCTGTTTTGTATACTCGAATAGCTCATGTATCAACAAAGTCTGTCCTTATCTTCCGTGTTAGGTGGGTTATTCTCAAGAGGAGTGGGCTCTGCTCCTCACTCACAAGAAAATGGCTAGTCACCGGGATGCCCAGTCCCATGATTTATGCAAACTAAATCAAAATTAATTGCAAACAAAACTCCTCCTGGGACCTGATGTATGTTGGAGGCACTCGTTGTTTCGAGCAAGCCATGGATTGATGTTTGTTGGTGGAGGGGGAGTATAAACTTTACCATTCTGTTTGGGAACTGCCTATAATGTGTTTAGCATGGAAGATATCGCCATCTCTTAGTTGTTACGTTGACAATGAAAGTATACCGCTCAAAATACAATTTATCTCTATTTCAAAACCGAGCTCTGGCACCTCTACAAATCCCTACTTCCCTCTGCGAAGGGCCTACCAATTTACTTTTATGTTGAGTCATCACCCTCTTATTAAAAAGCACTAGCTGGAGAGCACAACCGTCATTTGCATTCATCACTGTTAATTTATATTGGGTATGACTATGATTGGATCTCTTTTACCATGAATTACAATGTCTAGTCAGTCCTTGATCTTTAAAGGTGCTCTGCATTTATGTTTTGCAGTCTCAGAAAGGGCTAGTGAGATACCATCTTGTTATACCATATTATGATTGTTTTGAGAAAGTGTTGTCATCCGAGATTTATTATTATGACTTGCTAGTTGATTATGCTATTGATATGAGTAATTGTGAGACATGAGAATTATTGCAAATGTGGTTAGTTATGATCTATGCTGAAAACTTGAATACTGGCTTGACATAGTTACAACAACAAGAGCAAATAGAGTTTGTAAAAGTTTTTCTTTCTTTCTTTCAGTTTGTCAACTGAATTGCTTGAGGACAAGCAAGGGTTTAAGCTTGGGGGAGTTGATACGTCTCCGTCATATCTACTTTTCCAAACATTTTTGCCCTTATTTTGGACTCTAACTTGTATGATTTGAATGGAACTAACCCGGACTGACGCTGTTTTCAGCAG
This sequence comes from Triticum urartu, assembly GCF_003073215.2. Taxonomy (NCBI): domain Eukaryota; kingdom Viridiplantae; phylum Streptophyta; class Magnoliopsida; order Poales; family Poaceae; genus Triticum; species Triticum urartu. The sequence continues at coordinate 93,929,425 of NC_053027.1, read as the reverse complement.
AATTACCATGGTGTTGTTTTATGTGCAGAAAACAAATATTCTTAGAATGACCTGAAACTCTACGGAAAATCTTAGAAAAAACAATAAAAAATCCTCGCCCAAGATGAAGACCAGGGGGCCCACACTCTTGTCACGAGGGTGGGGGACGCGCCCCCCCTAGGGCGCGCCCCCTACCTCGTGCCCCCCCTGGAAACCCTCCGACGCCAACTCCAACTCTATATATTTGCTTTCGGAGAGAAAAAACCAGAGAGAAGAAATCATCGCGTTTTATGATACGGAGCCACCGCCAAGCCCTAAAACCTCTCAGGAGGGCTGATCTGGAGTCCGTTCGGGGCTCCGGAGAGGGGGATTCGTCGCCGTTGTCATCATCAACTATCCTCCATCACCAATTTCATGATGCTCACCGCCGTGTGTGAGTAATTCCATCGTAGGCTTGCTGGACGGTGATGGGTTGGATGAGATTTATCATGTAATCGAGTTAGTTTTGTTAGGGTTTGATCCCTAGTATCCATTATGTTGTGAGATTGATGTTGCTATGACTTTGCTATGCTTAATGCTTGTCACTAGGGCCCGAGTGACATGATTTCAGATCTGAACCTATTATGTTTTCATGAATATATGTGAGTTCTTGATCCTATCTTGCAAGTCTATAGTCACCTACTATGTGTTATGATCCGGCAACCCCGAAGTGACAATAATCGGGACCACTCCCGGTGATGGCCATAGTTTGAGGAGTTCATGTATTCACTATGTGCTAATGCTTTGTTCCGGTTCTCTATTAAAAGGAGGCCTTACTATCCCTTAGTTTCCAATAGGACCCCGCTGCCACAGGAGGGTAGGACAAAAGATGTCATGCAAGTTCTTTTCCATAAGCACGTATGACTATATACGAAATACATGCCTACACTACATTGATGAATTGGAGTTAGTTCTATGTCACCCTATGTTATGACTGTTACATGATGAACCGCATCCGACATAATTATCCATCACTGATCCGGTGCCTACGAGTTTTCCATATACTGGTTTACGCTTATTTATTTTCCCGCTGCTACTGTTACAATCACTACAAAATACCAAAAACATTACTTTTGCGGTCTTTACTTTTGTTGCTGCTACCACCACTATCATATTACTTTGCTACTAAACACTTTGCTACAGATACTAAGTTTCCACGTGTGGTTGAATTGACAACTCAGCTGGTAATACTTGAGAATATTCTTTGGCTCCCCTTGTGTCGAATCAATGAATTTGGGTTGAATACTCTACCCTCGAAAGCTGTTGCGATCCCCTATACTTGTGGGTTATCAAATAGCAGTGAGTGGGCGATACTCTTTATATACCACTATTAATTTCGCATGATTTCAGTTTACTGGATATTTATAGGATACCACATGGAAGCGTGGGGAAAGCAGAGCTCTTGTTTCCTACACATGTTGTGCAACTCTCCTGCATCCACAAGAAAAACTTAGATGGACCAAATCTTAGTGCTAGATAGATGGCGTGGCAGTTTTTTTATTTTATTTTGTTGAAAAACATGGCGTAGGAGTTGGAGGTACCAGAAAGTTTTTCCCTCCCGAAAAGTGGAGGGATTGTAGGGCTAGGCGCATGAGCAAACCTAGGTGTTGGAGAGTGGCGCCTATCCATCAATGGTGATGTCCAAACTGACAATGCCCTACAAACCCGAGCGGGCGATAGCCCCTGCGTGAATGGAGACACAAGTTTAATTTCCACTCATAGCACTATGCCGCAACATTGTTTACCATAAGTTTGTACATAACAAGCTCACGCCCGGCCTTAATGATGAGGCCCTCATATCCAACCAAGCAAGAGAGTACATACATAAGAAGGTACTGATACAGGGCGATGAGTGACAAAAAAAGCTAGAAGAAGCAAGCCTGAGGCTGGTGATGGGACGCTCAATGTGCTCTCCGCCCTTGCACTTACTCTATGGTTTCCACTTTCCATAGCTGCAAAAAGGATGTCATTTTATAAATGATGTTAGCTGGTTGTGAAATGAAAATTCTCTCAAACATAGCTTTGTTCCCAACGACTCAGAGAGTCCAAGCAAGAGCAGCAAAAGCCACCCACGCAAGCTTGCGATCATTCCCCCTCGTTCCTTGAACAAGATCGTGGAAGTGCACAAAACTGGCAGAAACCCTCGTGCAGCCTGACGCTTCTCTAACCACACTCCACAAGAATTGAGCCACGAGGCACCGAAAAATGACCTGACCACACGCACCACACGCGTGACCCGTCACCCGGATCGTGTCTCTTAAGAACCTGTTCCCCAGTGGTATTGAGATTCCTAGCCACTTGCCAAAGATTTGTTTAAATTTTGGCAGCAATTTTCGCTTCCAGATGTCCATAACCTCACACACCATTGTTGAGTTAAAGATTGCACTGTATAAGAAACCGGAGTAGAATTCACCAGATGAAATCGTGCAAGCTAATCCATGCGTTTTCCTAATCTTCATCATTGGTTTTGTAAAAGAGGGTGCACCGAAGAAGAAGTTTTATACTATTCGAGTTTGCAGCTCCAGTGGATATGCAGAGCTTTGTTTTCGATTACTATGTCGTCTGGTACCTGTAGACGGTTACTCTGTCTGTTCTTTCAGGCCTACGGTGTATGAAGGTCAAGTTGGGAAGCTGAAGCCATATGAATGGTTAGTCTGGCCAATCTCTTGTTATTGCATCATCAGATAGGTAAAACAAAAACATTCTTTCTCAAGATCACAGCACGTTCATGTTCATCCATCCATCTCAAAGTCCAAGAGGATACATTAGAAGCTCCGGCGTCTAAACATGCATTCTACAGGTGCAACATGGTAGTAATGGACGTTTATAAGGCGCGGACATGAACGAGACCTGCAGGTGCGACATAGTAGATGGCCACCTTCATGGTACTCTCGACTTTTTTGGCTGTGTACATCTAGCTATGCAGAGGTTGGGCTTTCTTTCGATGCGATTGTATCACCTCGATATATCTATTTAATGAAATGTCTTATATCGAAAAAATGCGCGACCTGAAGCTGTCAGATGCTGCCATGATGCAGCTCTTGCACTACAGGAAGCGCGACAGGATATCATCAGTTCGATTTGAGTCAATAAATTGGATGCCCTTTTGCCCACAAAGGCAGCTAGAAATAATTGTACTCCCTTCCATTTCTCGGCGTATAAAGAAGATACCATGGGTCGTGGCTGTACTACCGAGTTCAGCATAGCACCTCTTTTGCTCACCCACTCAAAATATAAGAGTTCCAGTGATAGTGGCCCGTGATGGTGTGCATGAGCTCGACATCCTTCATAAAAATCAATAGAGCATTTTCTTTTTCTTTTTGCTTTGAGTATCAAGCTGCAACTCTTTGTTGGTACTTACAAACGTAGGAGTTGGAGGCGCCGGGAAAATATGCTACAGAGACATGTACCACAGACTTGTTGCGCATCATTGCTTATGCACCGCCACCTCCTTTGCGTCTGAATCTGTAGGTTTGTGTACGTGTCATGCTTAGTTGTTTCTGCTCGATTAAGTAATAAGTAGTATATCACAGAGAAATGAAGGTATCACATTTAGTTAGCTCATAGTCATCGTTGCGATTGGATTGGACTTCTGCACTATCTTACAGTTGCAGACGTGTCATCGAGCAACTAAATGCTGATAGTTCACTACTTCATTTTCAGGCCGGTCGACTCAGTACCTATATCTAGTTAGCACTATGTACTCCCCCCGTGTTAAATTTTTGATAATTCTATGCACTATGGTTCGGTTGACTCAATCAACAACGCCAAACTAATTTCTGATTAAAAGAACAGAGAGTTGATGTAACTGAAATTATACACGGCCATACAAACCACGCCGGCCGGTGCAAGGTTGATCGAGGCCAATGGATGAGATGAACACATAATTACATGTTGAAAATATTAGCACATTTTCGACTAATCTAATCCACGAGTATATAGTAAACATGACAAATACGGTATGCATCTCATACCGATATCTAAGCATTTGAGCACGTACAGTACATAGAACCGAAACATCTATAAACAACATATATACGGCCAACACATGAATGAGCAAATAGAGGATGAACAAGTCATACCCTCTGGTTGGCCAGGCCAACGCGGCGGCGGCAGCCTCAGCATCGGCCGAGGCCTTGTTCTTGGCGGCTTTGTCGTCAGCCATGGAGTCGATGTAGGGGAAGTAGTGGAAGTAGAGGCTGACGAAGATGGGGATGAATCAGGAGCAGTCGCGTCGAGACGCTCCACAAAAACCTTATTGCCGTTCTCCCAGGCATGATCTCAAACGACAGGGTTCCGAAGGCACCTGCTCTCCCGACCAACCGTGCACTCGGTCGTCGGGATGGAATCACCGGCGGCAGCACAGAGAGAGGAACAGTGGATGATGGCTAGGGTTGTGCAAGAGGGAGGAGTGAACTGAGTTATGGTTCACTCCACTGGTCTTATATAGGCCGTCGGGTAGATGGGCCTGGGCTCAGGCCCATGACCGAGTCCGCGAACAGCCCACGGTCCAACGTCTTGGACAGTGGCACTATTGTAGCAACTCGTCAATTAATTCCATATTAATTTATCATTCTTGGCCGGCAAAAATAAGCTTCGGCTCGGCTCATTCCCGCAAGCCGCGGCATGCGCCCATCATGACGACGCGAGGCGAGGTGGGCGGCGGAGGAGGAGGAGTGCGCGTGTACAGCTCCTCTTCCCAAGCTCCCAATGGCATGTGGTAGAGCAGCCCTTATAAAGGGATCTCACTCTCACTCCACTAGCAGTATGGTACTAAACTCTCACCACTTATCATGCACCTAAATGAAGGAAATATGCCCTAGATGCAATAATAAAGTTGTTATTTATATTTCCTTATATCATGATAAATGTTTATTATTCATGCTATAATTGTATTAACCGGAAACTTGATACATGTGTGAATACATAGACAAAATAAAGTGTCCCTAGTATGCCTCTACTAGACTACCTCGTTAATCAAAGATGCTTAAGTTTCCTGACCATAGACATGTGTTGTCATTTGATGAACGGGATCACATCATTAGGAGAATGATGTGATGGACAAGACCCATCCGTTAGCTTAGCATAATGATCGTTTAGTTTTATTGCTATTGCTTTCTTCATGACTTATACATGTTCCTTTGACTATGAGATTATGCAACTCCCGAATACCGGAGGAACACCTTGTGTGCTATCAAACGTCACAACGTAACTGGGTGATTACAAAGATGCTCTACAGGTGTCTCCGATGGTGTTTGTTGAGTTAGCATAGATCGAGATTAGGATTTGTCACTCCGTGTATCGGAGAGGTATCTCCGGGCCCTCTCGGTAATGCACATCACTATAAGCCTTGCAAGCAATGTGACTAATGAGTTAGTTGTGGGATGACGCATTACGGAACGAGTAAAGAGACTTGCCGGTAACAAGATTGAACTAGGTATGATGATACCGATGATCGAATCTCGGGCAAGTAACATACCGATGACAAAGGGAACAATGTATGTTGTTATACGGTTTAAAGATCTTCGTAGAATATGTAGGAACCAATATGAGCATCCAGGTTTCGCTATTGGTTATTGACCGGAGATGTGTCTCGGTCATGTCTACATAGTTCTCGAACCCGTAGGGTCCGCACGCTTAACGTTCGATGACGATATGTATTATGAGTTATGTGATTTAATGTACCGAAGGTTGTTCGGAGTCCCGGATGTAACCACAGACATTATGAGGAGTCTTGAAATGGTCGAGACATAAATATTGATATATTGGACCATATTATTCGGACACCGGAAGTGTTCCGGATAGTTCCGGATAAAATCGGAGTGCCGGAGGGTTACCGGACCCCCCCGGGAAGTTATGGGCCTTAGTGGGCCTTAGCAGAGAGAGAGGGACGCAGCCAAGAAGTGCCCCCTGTCGTGGTTCTGAGTCTGACAGTAGAATGGGGGGTAGGAATGTAGAGGCAAGATCCTAGCTATGGAGGAGTTGTACACGCAAGTTTTACGAGTTCAGGCCCTTCTCAGAGGAAGTAATAGCCCTACATCTCGGAGCCCGGAGGCGGTCGACTGGATTATGAGCGTGTGAGTTACAGGGGGTGCGAACCCTTGTCCTAGAGGAGGGGGTGGCTTATATAGAGTGCGCCAAGACCCCAGCTCCACTCCGTTATATAGGATTCAATGTACATAAAGAGGTGGCGTTACAGGTAACGCCTGTATTGAAGTGTTACAAATGATCATTAAATATATGAGTAAATACCCGACCGTTGCTGCGTAGAGCGGCTTTAGGTCTTCTTATATGTCGAGTGGTTTCATGGTCGAGTGACCTGGATAAAGAGAGGTCTCCGAGTGAATGGTAGGTCGAGTGGACTTCATTCGACACCTTTGCTGGATCCCTTCTTCTGATTCTTGAACTTCTTTGTTCTTAGGACAAGGACTTTAGGTAGGACGTATAGGTCAGGCCTATTAGCCTACCCCAGGTTCGTGTCCTCATCATTAGCCCCCGAATGGATCGAGGTTTGAGTGAAAAAGAAGGATGGAGTTGACCTTGCTTCTGTTCTGGCTTTGCCTTGTCTTTATTTCCCGGTGGAGGCCAGTTGTTAGAACTTCAGCTTCGTTTCAGTCGCCTTGATCGATTCAGAAATTGCCGACTGGCTTATACAATGACATCCGTCGAGTGACATCTTTGACATGAAATCTTTGGCGTGATCGGTTGTAGAGGATCCCGGATTTCACGGGATTCGAAATTTTGGTGGAAGCGCGCCAGGCAGAGCGCTCCGCGGTAAGTGGAGTAGATAAATAGGACGTTTCGATTTCCGCGCCACCTTTTTCGCCACGTATCCCGTGTGCGACTGTTGGGGGGATTTGACAGGATCGCTCGGGCCCACGCGTCAGCCACTCGGAAGCAGACCTTCAAAAGCGGCGACGCCGAGGCATTTGCACTGTGCGCGTCCATTTCCCTTCTCCTTCCCCTCGCATCTCCACCCCGTCCAGCTCAACCACTCTCGGCGCCGCTGCTCCGCCGCTATGGGGAAGGACAAAACGGCGGCGCTAGAGCGTGCGAAGAAGGCGATGATACGTCTCCAACGTATCTATAATTTTTGATTGCTCCATGCTATATTATCTACTGTTTTAGACATTATTGAGCTTTATTTTCCACTTTTATATTATTTTTGGGACTAACCTATTAACTGGAGGCCCAGCCCAGAATTGCTATTTTTTGCCTGTTTTAGGGTTTCGAAAAAAAGGAATATCAAACGGAGTCCAAACGGAATGAAACCTTCGGAAACGTGATTTTCTCATCAGATAAGATCCAGGAGACTTGGACCCTCCGTCAAGAAAGCCACGAGGTGGTCACGAGGGTAGGGCGCGCGCCCCCTAGGGCGCGTCCCCCTGCCTCGTGGGCCCCTCGAAGCTCCACCGACGTACTTCTTCCTCCTATATATATCCACGTACCCCCAAACGATCGGGGACGGAGCCAAAAACCTAATTCCACCACCGCAACTTTCTGTATCCATGAGATCCCATCTTGGGGCCTGTTCCGGAGCTCCGCCAGAGGGGGCATCGATCATGGAGGGCTTCTACATCATCATCCAAGCTCCTCCGATGAAGTGTGAGTAGTTTACTTCAGACCTAGGGGTCCATAGCTAGTAGCTAGATGGCTTCTTCTCTTTTTTTGGATCTCAATACAATGTTCTCCCCCTCTCTTGTGGAGATCTATTCAATGTAATCTTCTTTTTGCGGTGTGTTTGTTGAGACCGATGAACTGTGGGTTTATGATCCAGTCTATCTATGAATAATATTTGAATCTTCTCTGAATTCTTTTATGTATGATTGGTTATATTTGCAAGTCTCTTCGAATTATCAGTTTGGTTTGGCCTATTAGATTGGTTGTTCTTGCAATGGGAGAAGTGCTTAGCTTTGGGTTCAATCTTGCGGTGTCCTTTCCCAGTGACAGAAGGGGCGGCAAGGCACATATTGTATTTTTGCCATCGAGGATAACAAGATGGGGTTTTTACCATATTGCATGAAATTATCCCTCTACATCATGTCATCTTGCTTAAGGCGTTACTCTATTTTTAACTTAATACTCTAGATGCATGCTGGATAGCGGTCGATGAGTGGAGTAATAGTAGTAGATGCAGAATCGTTTCGGTCTACTTGTCTCGGACGTGATGCCTATATACATGATCATACCTAGATATTCTCATAACTATGCTCAATTTTGTCAATTGCTCAACAGTAATTTGTTCACCCACCGTATAATGCTTATGCTCTTGAGAGAAGCCACTAGTGAAACCTATGGCCCCCGGGTCTCTTTCTCATCATATCAATCTCCATTAATTTATTATTGCTTTGCTTTTACTTTGCTTTTACTTTATTTACTTTGCATCTTTATACCAAAAATACCAAAAATATTATTTATCATCTCTATCAGATCTCACTTTCGTAAGTGACCATGAAGGGATTGACAACCCGTAAGCGCGTTGGTTGCATTGAGCTATTGTTTTTGTGTAGGTCCGAGGGACTCGAGCGTAGCCTCCTACTGGATTAATACCTTGGTTCTCAAATACTGAGGGAAATACTTACGCTACTTTGCTGTATCATCCCTTCCTCTTCGGGGAAATCCAACACAGTGCTCAAGAGGTAGCAAGAAGAATTTCTGGCGCCGTTGCCGGGGAGTCTGCGCAAAAGTTAACATACCAAGTACCCATCACAATCCCTATCTCCCGCATTACATTATTTTCCATTTGCCTCTCGTTTTCCTCTCCCCCACTTCACCCTTGCCGTTTTATTCGCCCTCTCTCTCTCTCTATCCTCCCTCTCTTTCTCTGTTTGCCTCTTTTGCCGTTTGCCTTTTGTTTGCTCGTGTGTTAGTTTTCTTGTTTGTCGCGATGGCTCAAGATAATACTAAATTGTGTGACTTCACCAATACCAATAATAATGATTTCCTTAGCACTCCGATCGCTCCTCTTACCGATGCTGAATCTTGTGAAATTAATACTGCCTTGTTGAATCTTGTCATGAAAGATCCGTTCTCCGGCCTTCCTAGTGAAGATGTCGCTACCCATCTTAATAGCTTCGTTGATTTGTGTGACATGCAAAAGAAGAAAGATGTCGATAATGATATTGTTAAATTGAAGCTGTTTCCTTTTTCGCTTAGAGATTGTGCTAAAACTTGGTTTTCGTCTTTGCCTAAAAATAGTATTGATTCATGGAACAAGTGCAAAGATGCTTTTATCTCTAAGTATTTTCCTCCCACTAAGATCATCTCTCTTAGAAACGATATTATGAATTTTAAACAACTTGATCATGAACATGTTGCACAATCTTGGGAGAGAATGAAATTAATGATACATAATTGCCCTACTCATGGTTTAAATTTGTGGATGATTGTTCAGAATTTTTATGCCGGATTGAATTTTGCTTCTAGAAATCTTTTAAATTCGGCTGCGGGAGACACTTTTATGGAAATCACTTTACGAGAAGCTACTAAACTCCTAGATAATATTATGGTTAGTTATTCTCAATGGCATACTGAAAGATCTACTAAAAAGGTGCATGCGATAGAAGAAATTAATGTTTTGAGTGGAAAGATGGATGAACTTATGAAATTATTTGCTAATAAGAGTGTTTCTTCTGATCCTAATGATGTTCCCTTGTCTACTTTGATTGATAATAATAATGAATCTATGGATGTGAATTTTGTTGGTAGGAACAATTTTGGTAACAACGTGTATAGAGGAAATTTCAATCCTAGGCTTATCCTAGTAATCCCTCTAATAATTATGGTAATTCGTACAACAATTCTTATGGAAATTATAATAAGATGCCCTCTGATTTTGAATCTAATATTAATGAATTTATTTCTTCGCAAAAGAATTTTAATACTATGATTGAAGAAAAATTGCTTAAGATTGATGATTTGGCTAGGAACGTTGATAGAATTGCTCTTGATGTTGATTCTTTTAAACTTAGATCTATTCCACCTAAGCATGATATCAATGAGTCTCTCAAAGCCATGAGAATTTCCATTGACGAGTGCAAAGAAAGAACCGCTAGGATGCGTGCTAAGAAAGATGCCTTCATAAAAGCGTGTTCTTCTAGTTCCTATGAAAATAATGATGAAGATCTAAAAGTTATTGATGTGTCCCCTATTAAATCTTTGTTTTGGAATATTAATCTTGATAATGATGGGACTGAATATGATCCACCTTTACCTAGAAGGCATTCTAAGAATTTGGAATTTGTTGATCTTGATGCTAAATTTGATAAAAGTGGGATTGAAGAAATTAAAACCCTAGATGTTGCTAAACCCACTACTATGGATTTCAAGGAATTTAACTATGAAAATTGCTCTTTAATTGATTGTATTTCCTTGTTGCAATCCGTGCTAAAATCTCCTCACGCTTATAGTCAAAATAAAGCGTTTACTAAACATATCGTTGATGCCTTGATGCAATCTTATGAAGAAAAACATGAATTGGAAGTTTCTATCCCTAGAAAACTTTATGATGAGTGGGAACCAACTATTAAAATTAAAATTAAAAATTATGAGTTTTATGCTTTGTGTGATTTGGGTGCTAGTGTCTCTACTATTCCCAAAACTTTGTGTGATTTACTAGATTTCCGTGATTTTGATGATTGCTCTGTGAACTTGCATCTTGCGGATTCCACTATTAAGAAACCTATGGGAAGAATTAATGATGTTCTTATTTTTGCAAATAGGAATTATGTGCCCATAGATTTTATCGTTCTTGATATAGATTGCAATCCTTTTGCCCTATTATTCTTGGTAGACCTTTCCTTAGAATAGTTGGTGCAATTATTGATATGAAGGAAGGGAATATTAGATTTCAATTTCCATTAAAAAAAGGCATGGAACACTTCCCTAGAAAGAAAATAAAATTACCATATGAATCTATCATGAGAGCCACTTATGGATTGCCTACCAAAGATGGCAATACCTAGATCTATTCTTGCTTGTTATGCCTAGCTAGGGGCATTAAACGATAGCGCTTGTTGGGAGGCAACCCAATTTTATTTTAATTCCTTGCTTTTTGCTCCTGTTTAGTAATAAATAAATTATTTAGCCTCTGTTTTGGTTGTGTGTTTTGTGTTTAATTTGTGTTTGTGCCAAGTAGAACCGTTGGGAAGACTTGGGGAAAGTCTTGTTGAACTTGCTGTAAAAAACAGAAACTTTAGCGTTCACGAGAACTGCTGTAATTTTTATTTGGAAAGTGATATTTAGTTAATTCTTTTTGAATATGATTAATAGATAAATTCCTCACGTCCAGAAATTTATTTTAGAATTTTTGGGTTTCCAGATCTTGCGCTAGCTACAGATTACTACAGACTGTTCTGTCTTTGACAGATTCTGTTTTTCGTGTGTTGTTTGCTTATTTTGATGAATCTATGGCTAGTAAAATAGTTTATAATCCATAGAGAAGTTGGAATGCAGTAGGTATAACGCCCATATAAATAAAGAATTAGTTAATTACAGTACCTTGAAGTGGTCTTTTGTTTTCTTTTGCTAACGGAGCTCACGAGTTTTCATCTTTAAGTTTTGTGTTGTGAAGTTTTCAAGTTTTGGGTAAAGATTTGATGGATTATGGAACAAGAAGTGGCAAGAACCTAAGCTTGGGGATGCCCATGGCACCCCCAAGATAATCTAAGGATACCTAAAAGCCAAAGCTTGGGGATGCCCCGGAAGGCATCCCCTCTTTCGTCTACTTCTATCGGTAACTTTACTTGGAGCTATATTTTTATTCACCACATGATATGTGTTTTTCTTGGAGCGTCTTTTATGATTTGAGTCTTTGCTTGTTAGTCTACCACAATCATCCTTGCTGTACACACCTTTTGAGAGAGCCACACATGATTTGGAATTTGATAGAATATTCTATGTGCTTCACTTATATCTTTTGAGCTCTATAATTTTGCTCTAGTACTTCACTTATATCTTTTAGAGCACGGTGGTGGATTTGTTTTATAGAAACTATTGATCTCTCATGCTTCACTTAGATTATTTTGAGAGTCTTAATAGCATGGTAATTTGTTTAAAATCCTAATATGCTTGGTATGCAAGATTAATAATACAACTTTCTTATGAGTGTGTTGAATACTAAGAAAAGTTTGATGCTTGATGATTGTTTTGAGATATGGAGGTAATAATAATATCAAAGTCGTGCTAGTTGAGTGGTTGTGAAATTGAGAAATACTTGTGTTGAGGTTTGCAAGTCCCGTAGCATGCACATATGGTAAACATTATGCAACAAATTTGAAACATGAGGTTTTATTTGATTGTCTTCCTTATGAGTGGCGGTCGGGGACGAGCGATGGTCTTTTCCTACCAATCTATCCCCCTAGGAGCATGCGCGTAGTGCCGAGGTTTTTGATGACTTGTAGATTTTTGCAATAAGTATGTGAGTTCTTTATGACTAATGTTGAGTCCATGGATTATACGCACTCTCACCCTTCCATCCTTGCTAGCCTCTTCGGTACCGTGCATTGCCCTTTCTCACATTGAGAGTTGGCGCAAACTTCGCCGGTGCATCCAAACCCCGTGATATGATACGCTCTTTCACACATAAACCTCCTTATATCTTCCTCAAAACAGCCATCATACCTACCTATTATGGCATTTCCATAGCCATTCCGAGATATATTGCCATGCAACTTTCCATCATTCCGTTCATCATGACACATTCATCATTGTCATATTGCTTAGCATGATTATGTAGTTGACATAGTATTTGTGGCAAAGCCACCGTTCATAATTCTTTCATACATGTCACTCTTGGTTCATTGCATATCCCGGTACACCGCCGGAGGCATTCACATAGATTCATCTTTGTTCTAGTATCGAGTTGTCATTGAGTTGTAAATAAATAGAAGTGTGATGATCATCATTATTACAGCATTGTCCCAAGTGAGGTATAAAAAAAGAAAGGCCATAAAAAAAGAGAAGGCCCAAAAAAAAGAGAGAAAGGCCATAAAGAAAGAGAAGCCCCCAAAAAAATGAGAGAAAAAGAGAGAAGGGACAATGTTACTATCCTTTTACCACACTTGTGCTTCAAAGTAGCACCATGATCTTCATAGTAGAGAGTCTCTCATGTTATCACTTTCATATACTAGTGGGAATTTTTCATTATAGGACTTGGCTTGTATATTCCAACAATGGGCCTCCTCAAGTGCCCTAGGTCTTCGTGAGCAAGCAAGTTGGATGCACACCCACTAGTTTCTTTTGTTGAGCTTTCATACATTTATAGCTCTAGTGCATCCGTTGCATAACAATCCCTACTCCTTGCATTAACATCAATCGGTGGGCATCTCCATAGCCCATTGATTAACCTCGTTGATGTGAGACTTTCTCCTTTTTTGTCTTCTCCACATAACCCCCCCTCATTATATTCTATTCCACCCATAGTGCTATGTCCATGGCTCGCGCTCATATATTGCGTGAAAGTTTATAGGTTTGAGATTACTAAAGTATGAAACAATTGCTTGGCTTGTCATCGGGGTTGTGCATGATGATAGCATTCTTGTGTGACGAAAATGAAACATGACTAAACTATATGATTTTGTAGGGATGAACTTTCTTTAGACATGTTATTTTGAGAAGACATAATTGCTTACTTAGTATGCTTGAAGTATTATCATTTTTATGTCAATATGAACTTTTGTTTTGAATCTTTCGGATCTGAATATTCATACCACAATTCAGAAGAATTACATTAAAATATGCCAAGTAGCACTCCGCATCAAAAATTCTGTTTTTATCATTTACCTACTCGAGGACGAGCAGGAATTGAGCTTGGGGATGCTTGATACGTCTCCAACGTATCTATAATTTTTGATTGCTCCATGCTATATTATCTACTGTTTTAGACATTATTGGGCTTTATTTTCCACTTTTATATAATTTTTGGGACTAACCTATTAACCGGAGGCCCAACCCAGAATTGCTGTTTTTTGCCCGTTTTAGGGTTTCGAAGAAAAGGAATATTAAACGGAGTCCAAATAGAATGAAACCTTCGGAAACACGATTTTCTCATCAGATAAGATCCAGGAGACTTGGACCCTCCATCAAGAAAGCCACGAGGTGGTCACGAGGGTAGGGGGTGCGCCCCTGCCTTGTGGCCCCCTCGAAGCTCCACCGACGTACTTCTTCCTACTATATATATCCACGTACCCCCAAACGATCGGGAACGGAGCCAAAAACCTAATTCCACTGCTGCAACTTTCTGTATCCACGAGATCCCATCTTGGGGCCTATTCCGTAGCTCCGCCGGAGGGGGCATCGATCACGGAGGGCTTCTACATCATCATCCAAGCCCCTCCGATGAAGTGTGAGTAGTTTACTTCAGACCTACGGGGCCATAGCTAGTAGCTAGATGGCTTCTTCTCTCTTTTTGGATCTCAATACAATGTTCTCCCCTCCCTTGTGGAGATCTATTCGATGTAATCTTCTTTTTGCGGTGTGTTTGTTGAGACCGATGAATTGTGGGTTTATGATCCAGTCTATCTATGAATAATATTTTAATCTTCTCTGAATTCTTTTATGTATGATTGGTTATCTTTGCAAGTCTCTTCGAATTATCAGTTTGGTTTGGCCTACTAGATTGGCTGTTCTTGCCATGGGAGAAGTGCTTAGCTTTGGGTTCAATCTTGCGGTGTCCTTTCCCAGTGTCAGAAGGGGCGGCAAGGCACATATTGTATTGTTGCCATCGAGGATAACAAGATGGGGTTTTTATCATATTGCATGAAATTATCCCTCTACATCATGTCATCTTGCTTAAGGCGTTACTCTGTTTTTAACTTAATACTCTAGATGCATGCTGGATAGCGGTCGAGAGTGGAGTAATAGTAGTAGATGCAGAATCATTTCGGTCTACTTGTCTCCGATGTGATGCCTATATACATGATCATACCTAGATATTCTCATAACTATGCTCAATTCTGTCAATTGCTAAGCAGTAATTTGTTCACCTACCGTAGAATACTTATGCTCTTGAGAGAAGCCACTAGTGAAACCTATGGCCCCCGGGTCTCTTTCTCATCATATCAATCTCCATTAATTTATTATTGCTTTGCTTTTACTTTGTTTTTACTTTATTTACTTTGCATCTTTATACCAAAAATACCAAAAATATTATTTATCATCTCTATCAGACCTCACTTTCGTAAGTGACCGTGAAGGGATTGACAACCCCTAAGCGCGTTGGTTGCGTTGAGCTATTGTTTTTGTGTAGGTACGAGGGACTCGAGCGTAGCCTCCTACTAGATTGATACCTTGGTTCTCAAAAACTGAGGGAAATACTTACGCTACTTTGCTGCATCATCCCTTCCTCTTCGGGGAAATCCAACGCAGTGCTTAAGAGGTAGCAGGCGACGGGGGCGACGAAGAACAAGAAGATGAATCGGGGGTCTTCATCGCGCTCGGGGCTGCCGTCGGGTTGGATCCAAGGAGACTGGATCCGATCTTCGCTTCGGCAGGAGGACTTGGATGACATGGCCGAGTTAGGGCTGATCGTTCATAAGTCTGCGCGTCTGCCGAGGGGGGAAACGGAGCCGCAGCTGCGACCGGGTGAGTGTGTTCTGCTCGCCACTCATGTCGACCGCGGCTTCTTGCTTCCACCACAACCCTTCTTTCGAGGTTTTGTCACGACCGGTTTTCCAATAAAATATTTATTGAGAAACCAATCTTTTGAGTCCGGTATGAGAAAAATTCTCCTTACCGGTAGACAAATTCTTGATACAATAAGCCAGTAGCATAAAATATATTACAGGGTCGAGCCACGGCAGCTCAACCAAATTATTACAAGCACGCCAATAATTATACATAATGGCGGACATGACACAGTGGTGTGGAGGCATACTACTGACTCGAGGATAGGGCGGTGGTGGAAAAACACAGCGGGGAGTGGGATACATGACTCTAAAACTGGCATCTCATCGAGCGTCGAGGTGAGGCTCGATGAATTTATTTGGTAGCGGAAGCGGATATAATACCAGTGACCAAATCCAGGGTCGCACGAGACTGACTGGGATTCCTCTAGGCGTCGGACTCGCTATCAAACTCTTCATCCATGAGATCGCCTTCGTCAGCATCTGGCCAAATCAACAAGCCAGTGAGTACTTTGAAAGTACTCGCAAGATCAGTTCGGACGTAAGATATAACCAAATGCATGCATGAATGCGTCACGATTAATTCACCAATGTATATTCAAAAATTAGCATAACGAAGTAAGTAAAAAGGGAAACGGCGGTAGTCCGCCTGAAATCCCAACAAAACATAAATGAAAACCGATCGGGTGTCTGAAGCGACGCCTTGAAAGGTGAACAAATAAATAGAAGGAAATGATGCCACAGCGGACGTCTGAGCGACATCGCAAAGGGCTTTAAAAGAAATGCCACGACGTCTGAGCGACATCACAGAAAGCTTTAAAAGAAATGCCACAGTCGGACGTCTGGAGCGACATCACAGATAAGGGCTTTAAAAGAAATGCCACAGTCGGACGTCTGAGCGACATCACAGAAAGGGCTTTAAAAGAAATGCCACAGTCGGACGTCTGAGCGACATCACAGAAAGGGCTTTAAAAGAAATGCCACAGTCGGGACGTCTGAGCGACCCCACAGAAAGGGCTTTATTCACAAGTAAATAATACTCATAATCAACATTCAATTCATGAAAATAACGGGTTAGTCCATTCACAGGAATAATCATTTAACGGAATTAGCACTCATATGATTCACCGAGTCTCTGTCATCAAACTGGCACTTGTCAGGATAAGATAATGTTGAACTTGGACATGGAATAGATGATTCAAGGAATATATGACTCTGCAGAGGTTGTACAAAAAATTTCCCACAGCCAACGGATTTCCGTAGTCACGAAGGACTAGTTCCGTTTACGGTATTTCGGAAGAAAACACAGCTAACCAGTACACACCCATCCTACCTCTCGATGCTAGGAATCACCCTAGACATCGTCCAAGAAAAACTTTTGAGACGGGGAGATCACAATCTCGAATAGCATGGGATCAAATTTATATACGCGCGCTCTAAGGGGTGCCCCCCTCTCGGTCCCAACCGGAAACACCCATGCCCCCTGAACGGATGACTGGCTTTAATCCAGGGCCATGGAACCATCATCACGGCCTCTCCTTTTGGTGTGTACCAGGAAAGCGGTTTGCAACTTACTAAGCCATATTCCTTGCGGAAAACATGTGGTAGTACAGGGAAGGAAAAAGGAGGAATTGGATCGATACGGTTTGACACTGTAGTCATATAGTCTGGCACAAGACTGGCATGCTACAACACTGCCATCTTACCCATCCTCATGCCAACACATGGCCATTCATACTCACATCCATCCACTTATGGATCATCGAACTCACTTACCTCAACAATGCATGGAAATAACGTTCATCGGTATGCTCTTCAACATGCCATGAGACTAACTAAAATGCAAAACATGCCAAGACACTCATCATATCAAAAGTTCAAACATGCTTGCCTGGTTCGGAGTAGTCGGAGCCTAGCTCGGTGAAGTTTGCGGTCCCGTCACCTCCTTCGGTATCTACGGTATAAAGAAAATATATGCGCTATCGTAAATACCACGAGGTGCACAAAAAGTATTCCAAATTTTTTTCAAATAAATATGATAAAAAACTAGACAAAAATCTGAAGAGGAACAGAAAAAGAATCAATCAAAAATATTATTCTGTTTAAAAGTTATAAAGGTTTTTGTCCAGGGACTCATCTGTAATGGAACAGAAAGTTTCCAGGGGCTAGCTTATAAAAACAGAAAACGTTCCAGTCTTGAATACGCCAGCCCAGAGGGAAAGCGTATTTTGCCCGAAGGCGTTTTCACAAAATGATTCGTTTAGAAAGATCTGAGAGGCTGACGGGCGGGTCCCACTCGTCAGGTTTAAACTTTCAAACGGGGGACGAAGCTCGTCGCGCCCGAGAGCCGCGGTGGTTGCCGGCGGCGATCCACGGCGAGGCAGGGGGATCGGAGGGTACCTCCGTGTTCAGGCACCTTCCGCGTCGGTTGGTGGTGGTGGTGGTCGCCGGCGAGTACCACGTCGACGGCGAGCTTTGCTCCGGCGGACGGTGGCTCGGGTGGTCGAGGGCTCGTCGGAGAGAGCTGCAGTGATCAAATTTGAGGAGGGGGTTAGGCTCGTGGTAGCTAGAGGGAGTAACTGACGGGGTTAGGGCACCGAAGACAGCCTCACCGGAGCGAATCGTGGTGGAGGCTGAGGCGGATCGGGGCGGCCGGAGTTGGGGAGGAGACCTCCTCGAGGTCCTCCGGGTGGCTGGCGGGGAGTTGGTGAGGTGTAGAGATGATGCGTGCACGAGGGTGAGCTCGGGGGACCTTTATATAGGCGGTCCGAGGCGGTGGCCGTGAACGGGGGTCTCCGGTGACGATTACGGCGGCGCAGGGCTTGGTCGGGGTAATTAGACGTTGTGCGTCATCGTGGAGGTCCACGGTTCCGTTTTGGTGCTAATCGAGCTGGAGTTTGGTGCTTTGGGGTGAGTTCGACAGAACGGGGCGGCGCGGGCCCGTCGGCGGCAGGGAGCGCGTCCCGTGCTTGCCGGCCACGGTGGCGGTGCCACGGGCGTGCGCTGGCACGCATGAGGCCACGCGGAGAGCAGAGGGGCGATGGCGGCGCGGAACGGCGTTGAGCCGCCGTTCTTGTCCCCTGTCGGCTGTAACGGGGTTTCGGCCGCCGCAAGACACGCCGGCGCGGGCGGCCAGGGGCGCCACCGACGCCGGGAAGACGCCAAGCGCGCGTGCGGGGGTGCTGGCCAGGGAGAAGAGGCCGCGCGCAACGCGCCAAGCGCACTGTCGACGCGTGAGTGAAGCTGACGGACGAAAAACAACACTGAAATCTGAATTTACTGAATTTGCAAAGGAACAGTGCAGCTCAGGTGTTCGACAGAATGTTTTTGGCCTCTGGGGATTTTTCCTTGAGCTGATTTTTGGTGGAGTGGCTACTCATTGCTCCAGTAGGCTGCCTGAATTTTGGTGGAATTTTTGGAGAAGTGTAGATATGAATTTCACCAAATTTGGCAAATCTGGTCCAAACTTGCAGAGACTGAATTTTGAAAATTTTGAAAAGGGGAGGAGTGGATCAAGATGGTTCTGGGTTGTGGGTTCAAAGAACTATCCAGGAGAGTTGGTTTGAGGTAAAAACTCAAAAGCAAAAGGGTACTTGCTTTGAAAATCACTCAGGCTCCAAATAATTTTCAGAAATGATTTGAGGGGGAAAAATAATTAGAATAAAATCCAAAACTTGCTTGGATGAGTTGGGACAGAGATCTTAGGTTGATTTCAAGGAGGAGGGGAGGTTTTGGAGGGGTTTTATCACATGGGCAAAAATACCAAGTCATGGGTGGTTAACAAGATATGAAAATCCCAAATTTTCATAGAGTTTCTTTTTAAAAGAAAAAGATTAAAACTCCCAAAATAATTTGAGGGGAAACCAACAGAGAAGAAATTTCAAAAGATCAAACACCATAGTTTTGAAGAAAAATAAAATCCTTGCCAAAGAAAAGGAAGTTTCTAAGATGAAGGATTTCTGGAAAAGAAATTTTTAAATGCCCTCAAAAGAATTCAACAAAGTTTTTGATGAAAACCAGTTAAAATTTTTGGGAGTGTCACAACACCTACCCCCTTAGGAAAAATCTCGTCCCCGAGATTTCAGCTGATCCTTAAATAAGTGTGGATGCTCTATCCGAAGAAAATCCTCCCTTTCCCAAGTTGCTTCACTTTCGGTGTGATTGTTCCACTGAACTCTGAAAAATTTGATGGTCTTCTGTCGGGTTCTCCTTTCAGACTCCTCTAATATTTTTACTGGGCGTTCCCGATAAGTGAGGTCTGGTTGCACGTCAATGTTCTCATGGGATACTTGCTTCTCTGGTTTGCTTACGCACTTCCTCAATTGAGAGACGTGGAATACGTCGTGAATGTCGGACAAGTCTTTGGGTAAGTCTAGCTGGTAGGCTACAGTGCCTCTTCGTGCCACTATGCAGAATGGTCCAATGAATCTTGGTGCTAGCTTCCCTTTAATCTTAAACCGTTGCAGTCCCCTCATAGGTGATACTCGTAGGTACACAAATTCACCGGGTTCAAAATTGACCCCACGATGTTTCTGATCGTAATAACTCTTCTGTCGGCTTTGAGCGGTCTTGAGTCGGTCCCTGATTAGCTTGACTTTTTCCTCGGCTTCTTTGAGCATGTCTGGGCTGAAGATACGGCTGTCTCCGGTCTCTGACCAATTTAGCGGGGTACGACACCTCCGTCCGTATAGGGCTTCAAAAGGTGCCATTCGCAGGCTGGCCTGGTAGCTGTTGTTATATGCGAACTCGGCATATGGCAGACTTTCCTCCCAACTGGTTCCATAGGTGAGGACACATGCTCTCAGCATGTCTTCTAAAATTTGGTTTACACGTTCAGTCTGTCCATCAGTCTGGGGATGGTAGGCTGTACTGAAGGCCAATTGAGTTCCCAGAGCCTGTTGTAAATGATCCCAGAATTTCGAGACAAATTGAGTGCCTCGGTCGGATATTATAGTCTTCGGGACTCCATGTAGACAAACTATACGGGAGAGATAAATCCTGGCAAGCTTCTGAGTGTTGTAGGTTGCCTTCACTGGAATAAAATGTGCCACCTTGGTTAATCTATCGGTGATGACCCATATGGCATTATTCCCGTGTCGTGACCGAGGTAGTCCGACAATAAAATCCATCCCTATTTCATCCCATTTCCACTCAGGTATTTTGTTTGGTTGTAGTAGTCCGGCTGGTCTCTGATGTTCAGCTTTTATGCGTTGACAAGAATCGCAACATGCAACGAATGTGGCTATGTCCCTCTTCATACCGTGCCACCAAAATCTTTCCTGAATGTCCTTATACATTTTGGTTCCTCCAGGGTGGATTGAATATGGAGTGGTGTGTGCTTCAGCTAGGATTTGCTGTTTGAGGTCTTCTATGTTTGGCACACAGAGTCTGTCTTCGTACCGTAATATTCCATCATCGCCTATGATGAACTCCGAGGCCTTGCCCATACTCACCTTTCTTTTAATTCCTTCAATACTGGGGTGGCCGGGCTGAGCTTCTTTAATTCTCTCCACAAGGTCGGGCTTTATTTCCAAGTTTGATATGGTGCCTTCCGTGATCATTGACAAGTTGAGTTTGGCAAATTCTTGTTGGAATTCAGGCCTTAAGCTTTGCAGACTATTTTCGTCGGAGCTGGGGTTCCGACTAAGAGCATCGGCCACTACATTTGCTTTTCCTGGATGATAGTGGATACCAACATCATAATCCTTTACCAATTCCAACCAGCGTCGTTGCCGTAAGTTTAGTTTTGGCTGTGTGAAAATATATTTGAGACTTTTATGGTCCGTGTATATTTCACATCGATTCCCAAGTAAGAAATTCCTCCATTCCTTAAGTGCATGAATAACTGCTGCCATTTCTAAGTCATGAGTGGGATAATTTTCCTCATGCTTGCGAAGTTGTCGTGAAGCGTATGCGACAACCTTGCCTTCTTGCATCAACACGCATCCGAGACCCTTTCTGGACGCGTCACAATACACTTCAAAATTCTTGTGTATGTCGGGTACAATTAATACCGGTGCTGTAGTTAATTTCCGTTTTAACTCCTGGAAACTTTTTTCGCAGGCTTCTGTCCATTCAAATTTCTTGTCTTTCTTGAGTAACTGCGTCATTGGCTTGGCTAGGGTGGAGAATCCTCCAATAAATCTGCGGTAATACCCTGCCATTCCCAAGAAACTTCGTACGTCAGTTACGCTGGCTGGTGCCTTCCAGTCAAGTATGGCCCTGACTTTTTCCGGGTCCACTGCGATACCGTCTTGGGTCAGCACGTGGCCCAGAAAGCCTACTTGTCTTAGCCAAAATTCGCACTTGCTGAACTTGGCATACAATTGGTGTTTTCTGAGTTCTCCTAGCACAATCCTGAGATGTTCCGCGTGCTCTTCTGGTGTCTTGGAGTATACTAGAATATCATCGATGAATACCACAACGAACTTGTCCATAAACTTCATAAATACTCTGTTCATGAGGTGAACAAAATATGCAGGGGCATTAGTTAGTCCAAAAGGCATAACTGTGAACTCATATAGCCCATATCTGGAGGTGAAGGCAGTTTTGGGGATATCTTCTGTTCGTACTTTTAATTGATGGTATCCTGACCTTAAGTCAATCTTTGAGAATACCTTGGCCTGAGCGAGCTGATCAAATAAATCATTTATTCGTGGCATCGGGTATTTGTTCTTGACTGTGACCATGTTAAGTGCTCGGTAGTCTATGCACAATCTCAGTGTTCCATCTTTCTTTTTGGCAAATAAAATTGGTGATCCCCAAGGTGAGGAGCTGGCTCGAATATATCCCTTGTCCAGTAATTCCTTTATTTGTTTCTTCAATTCAATCAACTCGGATGGTGCCATTCTGTATGGTTTCTTGTATATGGGGGTGGTTCCTGGTGCTAGCTCAATGCTGAATTCTATTTCTCGGTCTGGTGGCATGCCGGGTAGCTCTTCAGGGAATACGCCTGGAAATTCACACACTACTGGAACCTTGTTCAGCTCAGAAATGTCCACCTTATTCAATCTTGGTTGCCGGGGTATTTTTCCTTCCTTGGCTGATACTCTTATTGTCTTCCCTTGGTGGTGTGTGAGAATTACGGTCCTGTTGAAACAGTTGATAAAACCCTTGTTGGTGGTTAGCCAGTCCATCCCTAGGATGACATCCAGTCCTTTATTTTCCAACACAATAAGATTTGCGTGAAACTCCAATCCTTCGAACTCAATGACCACATTCTGACAGTAATTTTGAGTAACTTGCTGAATCCCAGGGGACTTGATGATCATGGATTTCTCCAAAGGAAGCATCGAAAAATTATTTTGCAAAGCAAAACTTTTCGAAATGAAAGAGTGAGAAGCTCCAGAATCAAACAAAACTGTTGCAGGTATTGTGTTGACAGGAAACGTACCGAGTACGATATCCGGAGCATCTTGTGCTTCTTCTTTGGTCACGTGGTTTAGATGACCCTTCCTGTGGTTGTTGTTGGGGTTGAAATTGTTGCGCTTGGGCGCTGAATTATTTCCACCATTGTTTGGCTTCGGGGTCGAGTTCCTTGGCTTGGGGCACTATTTGGTGTAGTGCCCTTCTTCTCCACAAGCGTAGCAAGTAACGCCTGGGCGATATGTGAACTCTTTGTCCCTTGCATGGAAATTCTTGGTTGAGCGTGAGATGTTTGTCGTAGGCTTGTGTGTCCCACCTTTCTGAAAATCTGTCCTGCTTCGGTGGTTGCGAGCATGGTTAGTCTGGTCCCTTTTCCGCTTGCGGATATCCTCCAGGCTGCGTCTCTCATTTTCCAGAGTGATGGCTTTGTCCACCAGTGTTTTAAAATCAGGAAAAGTGTGCACGACCAGTTGGCATTTAAGCGCGGGTGCTAGACCGTCAAGGAATTTCTCCATCTTCTTGCTTTCAGTCATACGCTCTTCATTGGCGTAGCGGGACAATAGAGTAAATTGATTGTTGTAATCTGACACTGTCATGTTCCTTTGCTTGAGGTCCTCGAACTCTCTCTTCTTGATTTTCATAATACTCTTAGGAATGTGTGCACCACGGAAACCTTCCTTGAAATCATCCCAGGTTAGGTCATTTTCGTTGGGATGCATGTGCAGAAAATTCTCCCACCATGATGCGGCTGCTCCTGTGAGATAGTGCGGAGCATACAGCACCTTTTTGGGGTTTGAACATTTTGCAATAATCAATTTTCCCTCCATATCTCGAAGCCAATCCTCGGCCTCAAGAGGTTTGCCAGTATGAGAAAATGTTTGGGGGCGTGTCTTCTGAAGCTCAGATAACTTGGATTGCTGCTGATACTGTCCATGGTGACTCCCCATGTTGATGACTTGGTTCATCATTTCACGATGTTGTTGCTGACTCTGTTCATAAAGGCGGCACATTTGGGAGAGTGCCGTTTCACTGTTCTGCTGACTTGACTGCCCTTGTGTGAAATTGTTGCCTGGTTGAGTGTCATAATCTCCCTCTGGCGGAGTAGGCATGGAGCGAGTCCAAGGACGAGACATTTTTCACTGTGGGGATATATTTCGCAAAACTCATAAGAAAAACGAAAATGGTCGCAAAACAAATCCAAGAAAATCGCACAAGGATGGCAAATAATTTAAATGACCAAGGTCGCTTAAGAAAACAAATTGATTTGCGCACGGAGAAGGACTGCTCATTACATATCTTACACGAGGGCGATAATTATACAATAAATCACTCAGGATATGTGTACATAATCCTGACATGTTATTTAGGCTAGTGCACTTCTCCAGTTCCTACATGATGCGCAAACAAGCTACTCCTCACAACCTATGTACATATCTTACAAGCGGTACATCGCATGACGGGCAAACGCACTCAACCGGAAATGTTGACGATCTCTTTGGCCCTGCCAAGGGTGAGGCGTAGTGAGGCTGGGGACTCGACCTCCTCCTCACTAATAGGCTCCAGACGTGAAGAGCTGCGTCGGGTAGATGGAGCGGGTGCCAGGGGCGGAGCAACACGAATAGGAGTAGGCACAACGGGTGGTGCAGTGCGCGCTGGAGTGGGCGCAATGGCCTGGTTGAACTCTTCGGTGGTAGGCAGGCGACGAGTAGGTGCATAAGATGCTGATGAAGAGACAAAAGTCAGTGGCGGTGCGGCGGGCAGGAGCTCCCTCCTGTTGGCGGCACAGCCATGGATTGAGTCCATGCGGGCAGCTACGAAGTCGTCCACCAGGTTGTCGAAGGCTGCCTCCAGAGCCCGGAGATACTCAATAAGCATCTCAAAAGCCTCATCTCGTTCTCTTCTGGGGCAGGAGAATGCGTAGTGACAAGTATAAGGCACATGGCATGGAAGATAGCGGTAGCGACGAGTCTTCATCGCGGGAAGGACATCCCTGAGGTGAGCTATCGCCTCACGGGCTGCCATCTGCATAGCATGCCTCTCCGTAGGCATGGCTCTTCCCACGAACCGGAAGCGGCGTAACTCACCACGCCCTCCCCTGAACTGCACTGTGGCCTGGTGCATGGTCAGACTGTCGTTGACCTTGTGCTGGTAGAGTGTGAAGACTGGGCGCACAGACGGCCCCATCGCGACCTGAACGATGAAGGAGAGAAGCTTGACGAACCCATCGGGCACGTTGGCGAAGGTCTGAGACTCGCAGCTGTTGTCGGCCATCTACAAAGGTAAGCAAAAATTCTGAATGGTCAGATCATAAATTTATGCTGACAGTCAGAAAATGACTACAATAGCAAAAATATAAATTTGCTCTATCCTGCTAATAACCAATTAGCGATTGCACCTAGTGGCTTCCTACAGTCAGCCTGGCTCTGGTACCAAGCCTGTCACGACCGGTTTTCCAATAAAATATTTATTGAGAAACCAATCTTTTGAGTCCAGTATGAGAAAAATTCTCCTTACCGGTAGACAAATTCTTGATACAATAAGCCAGTAGCATAAAATATATTACAGGGTCGAGCCACGGCAGCTCAACCAAATTATTACAAGCACGCCAATAATTATACATAATGGCGGACATGACACAGTGGTGTGGAGGCATACTACTGACTCGAGGATAGGGCGGTGGTGGAAAAACACAGCGGGGAGTGGGATACATGACTCTAAAACTGGCATCTCATCGAGCGTCGAGGTGAGGCTCGATGAATTTATTTGGTAGCGGAAGCGGATATAATACAGTGACCAAATCCAGGGTCGCACGAGACTGACTGGGATTCCTCTAGGCGTCGGACTCGCTATCGAACTCTTCATCCATGAGATCGCCTTCGTCAGCATCTGGCCAAATCAACAAGCCAGTGAGTACTTTGAAAGTACTCGCAAGACAGTTCGAACGTAAGATATAACAAATGCATGCATGAATGCGTCACGATTAATTCACCAATGTATATTCAAAAATTAGCATAACGAAGTAAGTAAAAAGGGAAACGGCGGTAGTCCGCCTGAAATCCCAACAAAACATAAATGAAAAACCGATCGGGTGTCTGAAGCGACGCCTCGAAAGGTGAACAAATAAATAGAAGGAAATGATGCCACAGTCGGACGTCTGAGCGACATCGCAGAAAGGGCTTTTAAAAGAAATGCCACAGTCGGACGTCTGAGCGACATCACATAAAGGGCTTTAAAAGAAATGCCACAGTCGGACGTCTGAGCGACATCACAGAAAGGGCTTTAAAAGAAATGCCACAGTCGGACGTCTGAGCGACATCACAAAAAGGGCTTTAAAAGAAATGCCACAGTCGGACGTCTGAGCGACATCACAGAAAGGGCTTTAAAAGAAATGCCACAGTCGGACGTCTGAGCGACATCACAGAAAGGGCTTTTATTCACAAGTAAATAATACTCATAATCAACATTCAATTCATGAAAATAAACGGGTTAGTCCATTCGCAGGAATAACCATTTAACCGGAATTAGCACTCATACGATTCACCGGAGTTTCTGTCATCAAAACTGGCACTTGTCAGGATAAGATAATGTTGAACTTGGACATGGAATAGATGATTCAAGGAATATATGACTCTGCAGAGGTTGTACAAAAATTTCCCACAGCCAACGGATTTCCATAGTCACGAAGGACTAGTTCCGTTTACGGTATTTCGGAAGAAAACACAGCTAACCAGTACACACCCATCCTACCTCTCGATGCTAGGAATCA
Source organism: Triticum urartu (assembly GCF_003073215.2). Lineage (NCBI taxonomy): Eukaryota > Viridiplantae > Streptophyta > Magnoliopsida > Poales > Poaceae > Triticum > Triticum urartu. Next base: position 93,902,653 of record NC_053027.1, on the reverse strand, counting down.
CCCTAGACATCGTCCAAGAAAAACTTTTGAGACGGGGAGATCACAATCTCGAATAGCATGGGATCAAATTTATATACGCGCGCTCTAAGGGGTGCCCCCCTCTCGGTCCCAACCGGAAACACCCATGCCCCCTGACCGGATGACTGGCTTTAATCCAGGGCCATGGAACCATCATCCCGGCCTCTCCTTTTTGGTGTGTACCAGGAAAGCGGTTTGCAACTTACTAAGCCGTATTCCTTGCGGAAAACATGTGGTAGTACAGGGAAGGAAATGGGAGGAACTGGACTGATACGGTTTGATACTGTAGTCATATGGCCTGGCATAAGACTGGCATGCTACAACACTGCCATCTTACCCATCCTCATGCCAACACATGGCCATTCATACTCACATCCATCCACGTATGGATCATCGAACTCACTTACCTCATCAATGCATGGAAATAACTTCATCGGTATGCTCTTCAACATGCCATGAGACTAACAAAAATGCAAAACATGCCAAGACACTCATCATATCATCAAACATGCTTGCCTGGTTCGGAGTAGTCGGAGCCTAGCTCGGTGAAGTTTGCGGTCCCGTCACCTCCTTCGGTATCTACGGTATAAAGAAAATATATGCGCTATCGTAAATACCACGAGGTGCACAAAAAGTATTCCAAATTTTTTTCAAATAAATATGATAAAAAACTAGACAAAAATCTGAAGAGAACAGAAAAAGAATCAATCAAAAATATTATTCTGTTTAAAAGTTATAAAGGTTTTTGTCCAGGGACTCATCTGTAATGAAACAGAAAGTTCCCAGGGGCTAGCTTATAAAAACAGAAGACATTCCAGTATTGAATACGCCAGCCCAGAGGGGAAAACGCACTTTGCCCGAAGGCGCTACCAGAAAACGTTTCACATAGAGATGACAGAGAGGCTGACGGTGGGGTCCCACTCGTCAGGTTTAAACTTTCAAATGGGGGGGGGACGAAGCTCGTCGGCGTCCGAGAGCCGCGGTGGTCACCGACGGCGATCCACGGCGAGGCAGGGGGATCGGAGGGTACCTCCGTGTTCAGTGCACCCTTCCGCGTCGGTTGGTGGTGGTGGTGGTCGCCGGCGAGTACCACGTCGGCGGCGAGCCTTGCTCCGGCGGACGGCGGCTCGGGTGATCGAGGGGCTCGTCGGAGAGAGCTGCAGTGATCAAATTGAGGAGGGGGTTAGGCTCCTGGTAGCTAGAGGGAGTAACTGACGGGGTTAGGGCGCCGGAGACGGCCTCACCGGAGCGAATCGTGGTGGAGGCCGAGGCGGATCGGGGCGGCCGGAGTTGGGGGAGGAGACCTCCTCGAGGTCCTCCTGGTGGCCTGGCGGGGCGTTGGTGAGGTGTAGAGATGATGCGTGCACGAGGGTGAGCTCGGGGGCCCTTTATATAGGCGGTCCGAGGCGGTGGCCGTGAACGGGGGTCTCCGGTGTCGATTACGGTGGCGCAGGGCTTGGTCGGGGTAATTAGGACGTTGTGCGTCATCGTGGAGGTCCACGGTTCCGTTTTGGTGCTAATCGAGCTGGAGTTTGGTGCTTTGGGGGTGAGTTCGACAGAACGGGGCGGCGCGGGCCCGTCGGCGGCAGGGAGCGCGTCCCGTGCTTGCCGGCCACGGTGGCGGTGCCACGGGCGTGCGCTGGCACGCATGAGGCCACGCGGAGAGCAGAGGGGCGATGGGCGGCGCGGAACGACGTTGAGCCGCCGTTCTTGTCCCCTGTCGGCTGTAACGGGGTTTCGGCCGCCGCAAGACACGCTGGCGCGGGCGGCCAGGGGCGCCACCGACGCCGGGAAGATGCCAAGCGCGCGTGCGGGGGTGCTGGCCAGGGAGTAGAGGCCGCGCGCAACGCGCCAAGCGCACTGTCGACGCGTGAGTGAAGCTGACGGACGAAAAACAACACTAAAATCTGAATTTACTGAATTTGCAAAGGAACAGTGCAGCTCAGGTGTTCGACAGAATGTTTTTGGCCTTTGGGGATTTTTCCTTGAGCTGATTTTTGGTGGAGTGGCTACTCATTGCTCCAGTAGGCTGCCTGAATTTTGGTGGAATTTTTGGAGATGTGTAGATATGAATTTCACCAAATTTGGCAAATCTGGTCCAAACTTGCAGAGACTGAATTTTGAAAATTTTGAAAAGGGGAGGAGTGGATCAAGATGGTTCTGGGTTGTGGGTTCAAAGAACTATCCAGGAGAGTTGGTTTGAGGTAAAAACTCAAAAGCAAAAGGGTACTTGCTTTGAAAATCACTCAGGCTCCAAATAATTTTTAGAAATGATTTGAGGGGAAAAATAATTAGAATAAAATCCAAAACTTGCTTGGATGAGTTGGGACAGAGATCTTAGGTTGATTTCAAGGAGGAGGGGAGGTTTTGGAGGGGTTTTATCACATGGGCAAAAATACCAAGTTATGGGTGGTTAACAAGATATGAAAATCCCAAATTTTCATAGAGTTTCTTTTTAAAAGAAAAAGATTAAAACTCCCAAAATAATTTGAGGGGAAACCAACAGAGAAGAAATTTCAAAAGATCAAACACCATAGTTTTGAAGAAAAATAAAATCCTTGCCAAAGAAAAGGAAGTTTCTAAGATGAAGGATTTCTGGAAAAGAAATTTTTAAATGCCCTCAAAAGAATTCAACAAAGTTTTTGATGAAAACCAGTTAAATTTTTTGGGAGTGTCACAGGTTTCCTGAATTTCTTTGGTTCCCAACTCCACCATTTTACTCCCAATACCATCACATATCTTGCTGCATTCGTTTCCATGTGTGAGAGTTTCCTGGGGTGCCGACCGCACTGGGGTCTTTTCAAGCACATATTTACCATCCGATCCCAAACTGTGAAGAAAGCGAACTCAAACGACGAGAAGACCCACGTTATCCAGATGTGTGGGGGTCTGGGCATTCAGAAGAGGAAGAGGAGTTCTTTTCCCCCGATGACTCTTCCGGAGTCGGTCAGGGGCTGGCAGTCGACCTGGTTCTACTGCCAGGATGTCGCGACCCTAGGCCAGTCGACTGAGCTCCCCCCTTTCTCTTTTGACCGTGTTCAAACTCCATCTTCATTGAAAGTGACCGCCGCGGAGAAGGCGGAGACAGGCATGCTAGTCGAGAAAGTAGTCCAACTGATCAACCAAGGTGTCACCGGTATGGACCTGCTCGAGGTGTTCCTCAGTCGGCGGATCCAACCTCTCCAAGCTCGTGACCACTCCATGTGGATGTACTCCGGGGCTGGTGATACTGCTCGAGTTCATCCGGAGGAGGTGGAGGCCAAGACAGTGGCTGAGTGGTTGATGGGTATCACTGGAAACAAGGACAACCCCAGGGGTGCTAGGAGAGTCGACCCTTTCAGCAACATCAACCTGCCAGACAAGGTCTGGTCATCATAACTGAGTTTTTGAACGTATTTTCCGACTGACTGTTGATCCGACTGACTTATGATTGGTCCCTTGTTTTTGCAGATCTACACGGAGATGTATTCAATGCCCAATGGTGAACAAGCTCTGGAGCAAGACCAAGAGGGTGCGGACAGTGCCGAGGAGAGCGGTGAGTGGGAGTTCTCTGCTGACGATGATGAAGACGAGAGCGACGAGTCAGACAATGAGGAAGCGGCTGACTCACTGCCTTGTTCTGAATGTCGATCCAAGCTGCGCCATGATCCCGCGAGCAAGCGCGGCAAAGCCATGGCGTCGAATGATCCATCTCACAAGCGCGCCCGGTCCCCAACTCCAGAATTGACTGAGAAGGTCACCAAGCAGCCCAAAATTAATCCTTTAAAGGCTCGGAAGACCTTGCCTAGAATCAAGATGGACGTCCCTGTTGCCTCTAGGTAAACGTTCTTCTCGTATTTTCTTATTCTGACCGGTTTTCTTGTTCTGACCGAGTGGATGATGAACCTGTATAGCCCGACCTCTGCTGCGACTGATATGGATATTGACAAGACTCCAGCCGACGAGGAAGCTGACGACGCCGTCACCTCCAAAGCCAGTAAGTCTGCCCAATTCGAATTCATCAGGTCGACTGGATGGTTTGTCAGTTATCCTTGTGGCTTTCTCTATTTAATGCAGTTCCGTGCGACGTTGTTGTGCTCCCGGACGATGAAGAAGAAGTACCGCTGAGAGGGAGGAGGAGGAAGGACAAGGAACTGGGCGGGAAGGCGCCTGAAGTCCAGGTTCTTCGGTCGACTGTGACGCCTGGGATGACGGTCGAGTGCTCGATGGATACGGTTCGAACCAACGTCACCTTCGCTGTTCCGCTGTCGACCGATTGCCCCTCAGGATCAGCTGCTCAGACTTCTGTTGCACCGATACAACTCTCTGCTTCAGATCCGGCGGCTGCTTCGATTGCTCTGCGTTCATCACTTTTTACTGCATATCAAACTCCGGACGATCCACCAGATGCTGCCAAGGAAGCTCTTCTTCAGTTGAATCTTGTGATGGGGCAAATGAAATTGGTGCATGAGGCTAGTCATGTAGCCTTCAACGCCGGAGCTGCTCTGCAAGCCAAAGTCCAGGTTAGTTGATTTTCCAATCGCTTGTATTTCTTGTCTGATCACCCACTGGGTGTGACTGTTTTGAAATTGTATGTCTCTTTGTGTCGATTCAAGCTGAATCTTTGCACTAGTGGGGGCACGTTGAGTGCACCCATTGGGTGTAGTCACCAAGACCATAGTTGACTGGGGGCAGTCGACTGTGGTCTGAGAATAAGAACTTTCTGGGCAGTCCACGCTGAGTGGAACCAAAACCAGTGGGGGCACGTTGAGTGCACCCATTGGGTGTAGTCCCCGAGACCATAGTTGGCTGCGGGCAGTCGACTGTGGTCTGAGAATCTGAACCTCTCTCTCTTTTTTTAAAATCAGTGGGGACACTGAGGGAGTCCTGGATTAGGAGGTGTTCAGATAGCCGAACTATACCTTCAGCTGGACTCCTGGATTATGAAGATACAAGATTGAAGACTCCGTCCCGTGTCCGGAAGGGACTTTCCTTGGCGTGGAAGGCAAGCTTGGCGATACGGATGTTCAGATATCCTACCATTGTAACCGACTCTATGTAACCCTAACCCTATCCGGTGTCTATATAAACCGGGGGGTTTTAGTCCGTAGGACAACATACACATCAACAATCATACCATAGGCTAGCTTCTAGGGTTTAGCCTCTCTGATCTCGTGGTAGATCTACTCTTGTACTACCCATATCATCAATATTAATCAAGCAGGACGTAGGGTTTTACCTCCATCGAGAGGGCCCGAACCTGGGTAAAACTTCGTGTCCCTTGCCTCCTATTACCATCCGGCCTAGACGCACAGTTCGGGACCCCCTACCCGAGATCCGCCGGTTTTGACACCGACATTGGTGCTTTCAGTGAGAGTTCCTCTGTGCCGTCACCGTCAGGCTCGATGGCTCCTACGATCATCGATAGCGATGCAGTCTAGGGTGAGACCGTCCTCCCCGGACAGATCTTCGTCTTCGGCGGCTTCGCACTGCGGGCCAATTCACTTGGCCATCTAGAGCAGATCGAAAGCTACGCCCCTGGCCGTCAGGTCAGGTTCGGAAGTTTAAACTACACGGCTGACATCCGCGGGGACTTGATCTTCGACGGATTCGAACCACTGCCGAGCGCGTCGCACTGTCATGACGAGCATGATCTAACTCTGCCGCCGAACGGTGCTCTGGAGGCCGCACCCACACCGGCTCCGACCCTTAGTTCGGATTCAACTGAGCCAATCGAGGATGGGCGGTTGGACGGCACCTCCGGGGCTGCGATCCAAACGGCGATTGAGCCGAACACCAGCCCTGTACTCTGCGAGGCTCATGACTCCAGGGAGCCGGACTCCTCTCCGGACTCCGAACCCTCCGCGCCCCTGCTAGTCGAATCCGATTGGGCGCCGATCATGGAGTTCACTGCCGCAGACATCTTTCAACACTCGCCTTTTGGCGATATCCTGAAGTCACTGAAGTCTCTCTCTTTATCAGGAGAGCCCTGGCCGGTCTATGGTCAGCAAGGTTGGGGTACGGATGATGAAGAAATTCAAAACCCACCCACCACCCACTTTGTAGCCACTGTCGACGACTTAACCGACATGCTCGACTTTGACTCCGAAGACATCGACGGTATGGACCCCGATGAAGGAGATGATGAAGAACCAGCGCCTACTAGGCCCTGGAAAGCCACCTCGTCATATGACATATACATGGTGGACACCCCAAAAGAGGGAGAGGGCGATGGAACAGCAGAGGATGACCCCTCCAAGAAACAGACCAAGCGCCGGCGTCAGTGGCGCTGCTCAAAATCCCGCCAACACAAAAACGGTGATTCCAGCACGGGAGATAATAATACTCCGGAGAGTGCCGAAGAAAACCCCCTCCAGCAAGGTTTAGCACAGGAGGATGGAGAAGCTAGCCCTCATGAGAGAGCGGCAGACAGAGAGGTCAAGGACGATAATTATATGCCTCCCTCCGAAGACGAGGCAAGCCTCGACGACGACAAATTCGTCATGCCAGAGGATCCCGTTGAGCAAAAGCGTTTCCAATGCAGGCTTATGGCCACGGCAAGAAGCCTCAAGAAAAAACAGCAACAGCTCAGAGCTGATCAAGATTTGCTAGTTGACAGATGGACTGAAGTCCTTGCGGCCGAAGAGCATAAACTCGAACGCCCCTCCAAGAGCTACCCAAAGCGCAGGTTGCTACCCCGATTAGAGGAGGAAGCACTTGATGCGGCCGAACGGCCACCTCGTGGCCGCGACAGAGAGGCCTCCCGCCCTCCACTCAAGCCGCACCCCGTACCAAGGCACGGGAATATGCGCCGGACGTACGAGACATGTTGGAGGACAAGGCAGGGCAAACACGATCGATCTACGGATCGCGTGGGCACCCCACGGCTCGAGACGGTAACCGTCACGCCGGCCACAAATTCGGCAGGGCCGAACACAGTAGACAAAGCTCATTGGAGCTATGTCATGATATCGCCCAGTACAGAGGCGCCGCACACCCACTGTGCTTTACAGACGAAATAATGGATCATCAAATCCCCAAGGGTTTCAAACCCGTAAACATCGAATCATATGATGGCACAACAGACCCTGCGGTATGGATCGAGGATTATCTCCTTCATATCCACATGGCCCGCGGCGACGATTTTCACGCCATCAAATACCTCCCACTCAAGCTTAAAGGACCAGCTCGGCATTGGCTCAACAGCTTGCCAACAGGATCAATCAGTTGTTGGGAGGACCTGGAAGCCGCATTCCTCGACAATTTCCAGGGCACTTATGTGCGACCCCCAGACGTCAATGACCTAAGTCACATAATTCAGCAGCCAGATGAATCGGCCAGGCAATTCTGGACACGGTTCCTAACAAAGAAAAATCAAATAGTCGACTGTCCGGACGCTGAGGCCCTAGCAGCCTTCAAGCACAATATCTGTGACGAGTGGCTGGCCCGGCACCTTGGACAGGAAAAGCCGAAATCTATGGCAGCACTCACGACACTCATGACCCGCTTTTGCGCGGGAGAAGACAGCTGGCTCGCTTGTAGCAACAATATGACCAAGAACCCTGGTAATTCGGACACCAGGGACAATAGTGGCAGGTCGCATCGCAACAAGCAGAAGCGCCACATTAACGGCGACAATGCAGATGATACGGCAGTTAATGCCGGATTCAGAGGCTCTAAATCCGGTTAGCGGAAAAAGCCATTCAAAAGGAATCCGAGGGGCCCGTCCAGTTTGGACCGAATACTCGACCGCTTATGCCAGATACATGGCACCCCCGAAAAGCCGGCCAATCACACCAACAGGGATTGTTGGGTGTTCAAGCAGGCAGGCCAGTTAACTGCTGAAAATGAGGACAAGGGGCTGCATAGCGATGACGACGAGGAGCCCCGGCCGCCGAACAACAGTGGACAGAAGGGGTTTCCCCCACAAGTGCGGACGGTGAACATGATCTACGCAACCCACATCCCCAAGAGGGAGCGGAAGCGCGCGTTAAGGGACGTATACGCGATAGAACCAGTCGCCCCAAAGTTCAACCCATGGTCCACCTGCCCGATCACCTTTGATCGAAGGGACCATCCCACTAGCATCCGTCATGGCGGATTCGCCGGATTGGTTTTAGCCCAATTATTGACGGATTTCATCTCACTAGAGTCCTTATGGACGGCGGCAGCAGCCTGAACCTGCTTTACCAGGATACAGTGCGGAAAATGGGCATAGATCCCTCGAGGATTAAGCCCACCAAAACGACCTTTAAAGGCATAATACCAGGTGTAGAGGCCAACTGCACAGGCTCAGTCACACTTGAAGTGGTCTTCGGATCTCCGGATAATTTCCGAAGCGAGGAGTTAATCTTCGACATAGTCCCGTTTCACAGTGGCTATCATGCACTGCTCGGGCGAACCGCATTCGCCAAATTCAATGCAGTACCGCACTACGCATAACTTAAGCTCAAGATTCCAGGCCCTCGTGGAGTAATTACGGTCAATGGAAACACCAAACGCTCCCTCCGAACGGAGGAGCACACGGCGGCCCTTGCAGCGGAAGTACAAAGCAACCTCTCCAGGCAGTTCTCCAGCCCGACCATTAAATGTCCGGACACCGTCAAGCGCGCCCGGAGTAACCTACAACAAGACCGCCTGGCACGTTCCGAGCAAGCGTAGCAATGCGGCCCCAACCCCAACCCTCACAAAAAGGCGACGCCAGTACTTCGCGTCCATAACTACGCTCTGGAAATACCATGGGCATAGGGGGAGGGGCACCATCACGGCACGTCCAAAACACGGCTTAAACCGCACCAGGGGCTGCCGATTTTTTACTTTTCTCTTACTTCCAGGACTCTACTCTTTGGAAGGCCTGTTCGGCAGTTCAATTGCCGCACAAATGATGCAAGGACCAGGGAAGCAGACAAGCCATGCCGCATTACGGAAATCCCAGGTGGACTCTATCACGAGCAGTATACCTGTTTCGCATATTGTTCCGCAGCTTGCCCCTGGAGCAGACATGTTAAATAGTCCAACTTTTTGTTTATCGCATTACTTGTATCGTTCTGCTTTGATCGCAGCTATTTTAATAAACAATGCATAGCTTTTGTCTATTTTTTGCATTACCTTTTTTTATATGTTCCTTAACGACATGTTGCACCCGTACACGTTGGTACGGCCAAAATACGCCAGGGGCTTTAGTACCCCTCAATATGGTGTGAGAAGTCCGAACACTTTCACAAGTGCGGCACCCCGAACTTATAGCACTATGTGCATCGGCTCCGAATCATGTCTTGGGTCAATAGTTGGGTTTGCCCGGCTCCTATGTTTTGGTGCCTTACGTTCCGCTATATCGGCTAAGGTAGCACTAGGAGAACCACTGCGATTGTGCCCCGGTTGAGCTGGGTCGAGCACCTCAGTGGAGAAAGCTAAAACTGACTGTCATGATGAAGCGAGAGCTGGTCGCTGCTCGAGAGGTCTTTCGAGTCCCTAAAGACTTATGCCGCTTAGGGCGAGGAGCCGGCTCTGTCCGGCCAAGGCGTGGATAGCGCCCCGAACTCGGTCTTCCGAATACTAGGGGTTCGCCGAAATTTAAAATTATAGAATTCTATGGCTAAGTGAGAGTGTTCATGCATTATAGTCCGATTGCCTCGTTCATTGGGCTGAGCGCCTCCCTCGAAGGACCCAAATATGGGAAAAAGAACGTCCAGGTTTATCCCCGAACACCCCAGCACTAGCGGCAAGGGGGCAGAAGCCGACGAGTCGCCATCTCTCAGTATTGATAAACAGCCGCATAGAAGGTAATATTTTAAATTCAAGCAACATTGCTTAGCGCATATGAACAAGTTTTCAGCGCACAGGATAAAACGAGCGGGTCTTACTCAAAAAATACATCCTTGGTACATTCATCCGCAACAAGGCGGGCACCCTTCAGAACATCCTTATAATAATTCTCGGGCTTGCGATGCTCTTTCCCCGACGGTGGCCCGTCCTTCACAAGCTTCTCGACATCCAGCTTGCCCCAGTGCACCTTAGCACGGGCAAGGGCCCTACGGGCACCTTCAATGCAGACGGAGCGCTTGATGTCTTCAAGCCTCGGACAGGCCTCCACCAGCCGCCGCACAAGCCCGAAATAGCTCCCAGGCAGAGCCTCTCCAGGCCACAGCCGAACTAGGAGGCCCTTCATGGCCTGTTCGGCCACCTTGTGGAGCTCGACCAGTTGCTTCAGCTGGTCGCTCAGGGGCACGGGGTGTCCGGCCTCAGCATACTGAGACCAGAACACCTTCTCCGTCGAGCTGCCCTCTTCGGCTCGATAGAATGCGGCGGCATCGGATACACTCCGGGGAAGATCTGCGAACACTCCTGGACAGCTCCGGATTCGGGTAAGTAACAGGTAACTCACGTTTATGTGTTTGCTTTGCATAGAGAATGCCTTACCCGCCGCAATCTTCTTCACCTCATCCAACTCCTGGAGGGTCTTTTGGGATTCGGCCTTGGCAGATTTGGCATTTTCAATAGCCACCGCAAGCTCGGACGCTTGCGTCTTCGAGTCACGCTCCAAACTCTCATGTTTTTCCATGAGAGCCTGAAGCTCTTGCCGCACCTTGCCAACCTTGGCCACATACTTCTCCCGCTTGGTGCGCTCCGAGGCCGAATTCTTCTCGGCCTCGTCTAGCGCTTGCTTAAGGGTCGCCACCTCAGACGTGGCCCCTACAATAGCCACGATAATCCTGTCATTTTTTGCAATTGCACCTTATATATATATATATTTTTAACAAGGTATTTCTTACCTTCATTGTCCTTGAGCTGCTTCTTGGCACGCTCGAGCTCTTGCTCGGACCTTTCGAGGTCCTGCTTCAGCGTGTCCACTTCCGGAGTCAGAGCGGCGGACGCAAGCAGGGTAGCCTGCACATGCATATTGACTCATTTTTGTTAGACTCCTGCGAATTCTATTTGATCCTCTATTCGACTTTTCTTCCCGAACGCCAAACAGAGCATCAGGGGCTACTGTCTATGCAGTACTATTATTTACACTTTCTTTACTTACCTCGAAGCCTGTCAAAAGGCTAGTACAAGCTTCAGTCAGTCCGTTTTTTGCGGACTGAACCTTCTGGACCACCGCACTCATAATAGCGTGGTGCTCCTTGTCGATGGAGGCGCCTTGGAGCACCTCCAACATATTGTCCGGCGCCTCCGGTTGGACGGAGGCCGCCGACACGGTGGACTTGCTCCTCTTGGAAGGAGGTCCCCCGCCGGACTCTGGAATCTTTGAAGGTTCCGGAGCGGTGTCCTGCCTAGAGCCGGACTTGGAGCCCTGGGGGGTTTCATCCCCTTTACTCCTGGAGTCCGGGAGGTCGCCTTGCGGCGCCTCCAGGACCACCTCCTCCCGGATTGGAACCTATTGGGACAACACTTCGGTGTCGTCCGTAGGGCGGGGGGAGGAAGCCGTCGGAAGTGAGTTCACGTCCGACGAGTCCAGTGAGCCGCTTGACGACGCGTCGAGCCGGTGTTTGGGTGGGCTGCATAAACACATTCGACATAAGGGAAAGCTGTGCAATAAATGAATACTATGAATTACTTTGGTATCCGGATACTTACGATTTCGCCAGGGGCTTGGCCCTGGGCGCCCACTCCTCTCTACTGTCGTCGGCGTCGGTGGAGTAGTCTGGAGAAAGGGTTTTCCCCTTCTTGGACCCTTCGGCCTCCCCAGTTGGGGCGGCCTTCCTTTTCTTCCCTTCCCCTGCTGGAGGGGGAGGGGTCTCTTCTTCTTCCTCCTCGTCTTCATGGGAGGAGTGCACCTCGGATTCGTCGGATGGTGAATCCGACACCTCCGGGCGTCGGGCACTCTTTCGAGTCCCCGTGGCCTTCTTCTTGGCCCTCTTCTCTGGCACCACATAGGGTGCCGGAACCAGCAGCTTCGCCAATTGAGCGTCCGCTGGGCCTTCGGGCAAAGGCGCCGGTCAGTCGATCCGTCCGGACTTCGCCTGCCAATCCTGTTAAAGGTAAGGGAGTTTAGATCCCGCATAGAGTCAAACTATGGAAAACTGATACCCTGTAAAAGGAAAAAACAGCTTACCGCGAGCGCGTGACGCTGCGCGCTGAATCCGCGATCCTCGGTAGCGGATGCGGGAGCCTCGGCGCCCTTGAAAAGCATCCTCCAGGCATCTTCGTACGTCGTGTCGAAGAGCCTGTTTAGAGTTTGATGCTGCGCCGGGTCGAACTCCCACAGATTGAAGGCCCGTCGTTGACACGGGAGGATCAGGCGGATGAGCATAACCTGGACTACGTTGACAAGCCTGAGCTGCTTGTTCACCAGGGATTGGATGCATGTTTGCAGTCCGGTCACCTCCTTTTGGTTACCCCACGACAGGACCATCTCCTTCTAGGACGTGAGGCGCGTAGGGGGGCTGGATCGAAACTCAGGGGGTGCGACCCATTCGGCGTCGCGTGGCTCGGTGATGTAAAACCACCATGATTGCCACCCCTTCAGGGTCTCCACAAAGGAGCCCTCGAGCCACAGGACGTTGGCCATCTTGCCAACCATGGCACCGCCGCACTCCGCCTGGCTGCCGCGCACCACCTTCGGCTTGACGTTGAAAGTCTTAAGCCATAGGCCGAAATGGGGGCGGATGCGGAGGAACGCCTCGCACACGACGATGAACGCCGAGATGTTGAGGACGAAGTTCGGGGCCAGATCATGGAAATCCAGGCCGTAGTAGAACATGAGCCCCCGGACAAATGGATGCAGAGGGAAGCCCAGTCCGTGGAGGAAATGGGGGAGGAATACCACCCTCTCATGGGGCCTAGGAGTGGGGATGAGCTGCCCCTTTTCAGGAAGCCGGTGCGCGATATCGCTAGCCAGATATCCGGCCTTCCTCAGCTTTTTGACGTGTCCCTCCATGATGGAGGAGACCATCCACTTGCCTCCCGCTCCGGACATGACTGGAGAAGGTTGAGGTGGTAGTGCGGACTTGGGCGCTGGAGCTCGAGTGCGCAAGAATGGATAGGCAAAGGAGGAAGAAGGCGTGGGTGAAAAGGTGGATCCTTATCCCCTTACATGGGTGGACGCAACTACGTGTCCCCACCTGCCTGGTAAAACTCGCTTATCTCCAAGCACCGTAATCAATGGCGCGGTTGGGTTACCCACGCCCGTATTGATGAGAATCCCGGAATAAGGGGACACGATCTCTGCTTCAACAAGACGTGCCAAGGAAACTGCCTCGCATAACGCGCTAAGATGGGACAGTAAAACGGTTCGAATAAAAGCTTGGCCGTGGTGTGATGTCACACTACGGGGTACGTCAGTAGATTAGATTTGTGTAAATGTTATTCTCTGTATGGCAATACGTGGAAACTTATTTTGCAGAGCCAGACACTATCTTTGTGTTCAAAATCTTCTATGAAGTACTTGGAGGAGGAACCCGCCTTGCAATGCCGAAGTCAATCTGCGCGCCGGACTCATCGTCATTGAAGCCTGGTTCAGGGGCTACTGAGGGAGTCCTGGATTAGGGGGTGTTCGGATAGCCGAACTATACCTTCAGCCAGACTCCTGGACTATGAAGATACAAGATTTAAGACTCCGCCCCGTGTCAGGAAGGGACTTTCCTTGGCGTGGAAGGCAAGCTTGGCGATACGGATGTTCAGATCTCCTACCATTGTAACCGACTCTATGTAACCCTAACCCTATCCGGTATCTATATAAACCGGAGGGTTTTAGTCCATAGGACAACATACACATCAACAATCATACCATAGGCTAGCTTCTAGGGTTTAGCCTCTCTGATCTCGTGGTAGATCTACTCTTGTACTACCCATATCATCAATATTAATCAAGCAGGACGTAGGGTTTTACCTCCATCAAGAGGGCCCGAACCTGGGTAAAACTTCGTGTCCCTTGCCTCCTGTTACCATCCGGCCTAGACGCACAGTTCGGGACCCCCTACCCGAGATCCGCCGGTTTTGACACCAACAGACACGCTAAGTGCACCCACTGGGTGTAGTCCTCGAGGCTGCCATTGAATATTTGATTCGGTGGTAGTCTTAGAGTAGCTATCATTATGATGCCTTTTTATCTCTGTCGACTGATATGGCTTTAACTGCAGAAATCTTGTGATCTTGGGGCTCAACTTTCTGCAATGAACAAACAGCAAATCAGCCTGAACCTTTATCTGGAATTGGCCAAGAAGAATCTCAAGACCGCTCGTGATGAAGTAGCTGCCATGGGAGGTAACCAATCGTTAGCTGCATATCCCACTACTGGCACTTTTCCTTTACGTTTTTGAACAGAGTGACTCCACTCGAGCAGATGTATGTAGAGAAAACTGCCAACTCCAAGCCCGTCTGAAGAGTGTTATTTCTTTAGAGAAAATGAAGCAGGCTTTGGAGAAGAAGGATCTGGTTCTTGCTGCAGCACAGAAGGAGGCGCGTGATAAAACATCACTTGCCGACAAGAAGCTTGCTTTACTGGGCAAGTTAGAAGAAGAAAACTCCAAGCTAAAGACTGCTGTTTCTGACGCCAATCGGGAGGTCGAGCGACTAAAGAAGGACAAGGAGAATCTGACTGACGAGCTTGGGAGTCTCAAGGCCAAGAATGGCGAGCTGGAGTCTTATCTAGGCCAGCTTGCTGCAAAGCTGGTTTTGCAACTTGAAGGTACTGATTAATCTGTCTTATTTCTGTCGACTGCCAAGTTTAATTATACCGTCGACTCACCATTCACTCGAATGTGTATAATTTTGCCAAGACTTTGAAGCAGAAACTAGGCGGGTCGAGACGGGTCTTGATCCCATAAACTGTCCAGTCAAGGATGATGTTGCGATGAACGTGCTGCAGTTGGAATCTCGTATGGACAGCGTGGTTTCTTATCTTGCCCGCCTGAAAGCTGCGATGACTCGGGTTGATGCCGAACTCTGGCCTCAGGCGGAACTGTCTCAAGATCTTGAGTCCCTGATGGCTCGACCGAATCAAATTCCTGAGCGAGTGCAAGAATGGAAGAATTCATTCGCTCGCTGTGGTGCTGATGTTGCGTTGTCTTTGGTCCGAGTGCACTGCAAGGACGTCAAAGAAGACAAGCTGGTGGAACTCAAGGTTGCTAACACGAAGAGGCACACTTTCCAGTCTTTCATGGACACCTTCCTTGAAGCCGCCACTCGCATTGCAGAGAGCATTGACCTTGACAGTTTCTGCGACCCAGCCAGTCCTTCTCCCGATGCGTGATCGAAAAAACATTATGCCTCACCTTTATTTGCCTCAGAATGCCGAGTGATTGTGTAACCGTTAAACTTCTTCGGGCTTGATGCTCGAATACTTTTGATCCATCGTCCGGTACTTTAGGATTTATCCAAACTTGGTTTGTTTCCGAATATGCTTGCGCTTGCCTTCGAGTGGACTTTGTTCTTCACTCAGAATAATCTTTGTGCTTGAGATGCAGCTCCGAGGTGGTGATTCCAGTCGACCGACACTTCATCGTCCTTGCGGATAGGGACGGAACACGCATTGCAGTCGACCTGCACCCCGTCGTCCTTGTGGGTAGGGATGGAGCGCACATTGTACTTGTGGCGTAGTTCCGAAGGGGAAGGTTGCAGTCGACCTGCACCTCATCGTCCTTGCGGATAGGGATGGAGCGCACATTGTACTTGTGGCGTAGCTCCGAAGGAGAAGGTTGTAGTCGACCTGCATCTTGTCGTCCTTGCGGATAGGGATGGAGCGCACATTGTACTTGTGGCGTAGCTCCGAAGGAGAAGGTTGTAGTCGACCTGCACCTCGTCGTCCTTGCGGATAGGGATGTGTTTCAAAATTAGGCAAGTACTGGACTGCAGCTAAGCCTCCGAGTGGGAGGGTTGCTCACCACTCGGTGGGATTTTCTTTTAAACTTAGGCGAGTACTGGACTGCAACTAAGCCCCTGAGTGGGAGGGTTGCTCACCACTCGGTAGGATTTTACAAACTTAGGCGAGTACTGGATTGCAGCTAAGCCCCCGAGTGGGAGGGTTGCTCACCACTCGGTAGGATTTTTTAAACTTAGGTGAGTACTGGACTGCAGCTAAGCCCCCGAGTGGGGGGATTGTTCACCACTCGGTAGGATTTTTAAACTTAGGCGAGTACTGGACTGCAGCTAAGCCCTTGAGTGGGAGGGTTGCTCTCCACTCGGTAGGATTTTTCAAACTTAGGCGAGTACTGGACTGCAGCTAAGCCCCCGAGTGGGAGGGTTTCTCTCCAATCGGAAGGATTTTTAAACTTAGGCGAGTACTGGACTGCAGCTAAGCCCCCGAGTGGGAGGGTTGCTCTCCACTCGGTAGGATTTTCTTTTAAACTTAGGCGAGTACTGGACTGTAGCTAAGCCCCCGAGTGGGAGGATTGCTCAGCACTCGGTAGGATTTTTCAAACTTAGGCGAGTACTGGACTGCAGCTAAGCCTCCAAGTGGGAGGGTTGCCTCCACTCGGTAGGATTTTTAAACTTAGGCGAATACTGGACTGCAGCTAAGCCCCCGAGTGGGAGGATTGCTCAGCACTCGGTAGGATTTTTCAAACTTAGGCGAGTACTGGACTGCAGCTAAGCCTCCGAGTGGGAGGATTGCTCTCCACTTGGTAGGATTTTTCAAACTTAGGCGAGTACTGGACTGCAGCTAAGCCCCCGAGTGAGAGGCTTGCTCACCACTCGGTAGGATTTTTTCAAACTTAGGTAAGTACTGGACTACAGCTAAGCCTCGGAGTGGGAGGATTGCTCTCCACTCGGTAGGATTTTTCAAACTTAGGCAAGTACTGGACTGCAGCTAAGCCCCCGAGTGAGAGGTTGCTCACCACTCGGTAGGATTTTTTCAAACTTAGGCGAAACGGATTCGTAGCTAAGCCTCCGAGTGAGAGGCTTGCTCATCACTCGGTAGGATTTTTCAGACTTGGGCGAAACGGATTCACAGCAAAGTCACCCACTGGGGGATTTTAAACGGAAACAAAAGCAACAACAATCATTTAGAAGGATTATAAAGCTCTTGTCTTTGATAAATAAACTACAAAGGCATTTCTTATTACATCTCATCCGAGTGGGTACTTAAGTATAAAAGGGACGGAACAGCTCCGCATTCCAAGCTCGTGGCTCGTCTTTCTGATGTTTGACATTGTAAAGATGGTATGCTCCATTGTGGAGAACTCTGGTGATAATGAAGGGGCCTTCCCAAGCAGGGGCAAGCTAGTGTGGCTTCTGTTGATCCACTTGAAGAACCAAGTCTCCCACTTGAAAGGCTCGACCCCTCACGTTTCTGGCGTGGAATCGACGCAAGTCTTGCTAATAAATGGTTAACCAGATCAAGGCCATCTCTCTTTCCTCCTCTAAGAGATCGACTGAATCCTGCCGGGCCTGTTCTGCTTCTTCTTCAGAGAAGAGCTCGACTCAGGGTGCGTTGTGGAGCAGGTCACTTGGCAAAACAGCTTCGGCTCCATAGACCAAAAAGAAAGGAGTTCGTCCAGTCGACCGATTGGGAGTTGTCCTCTAGCCCCAAAGAACTGATGGAAGTTCATCGACCCAAGCGCCCGTTGCGTGTTTGAGATCATGCATCAGTCGGGGTTTCAGTCCCTTGAGAATTAGGACATTTTCTCTTTCTGCTTGTCCATTTGACTGCGGGTGAGCGACTGAAGCATAGTCGACTCGTGTGCCTTGAGAAGCGTAGAAAGTTCTAAACTCATCAGAATCGAAGTTCGACCCATTGTTAGTGATGATGCTGTGTGGAACTCCATATATGAATGTCAATTCTCTGATGAAACTGACAGCGGTGTTGGCTTCAAGATTCTTGATAGGTTTAGCTTCAATCCATTTGGTAAACTTGTCGACTGCCACAAGCACATGAGTGAAGCCGCTCCTACCAGTTCTCAGTGGTCCAACCATATCCAATCCCCAAATAGCAAAGGGCCAGACGAGGGGAATGGTCTTCAGGGCTGACGCTGGCTTGTGAGACATGTCAGAGTAAAACTGGCAGCCTTCACATCTGTCGACTATATCTTTCGCCATTTCATTTGCATGCGGCCAATAAAACCCGACTCAGTATGCTTTAGCCACAATGGCCCGAGAGGACGCATGGTGACCACAGGTCCCCGAGTGGATGTCGTTGAGGATCATTCGCCCTTCTTCTGGTGTTATGCATTTTTGACTAACTCCAGTCACGCTTTCCCTGAACAGTTTTCCTCTTATCACAGTAAGGGCCTTGGATCGACAGATGATCTGTCGAGCCTCTTCTTCGTCCTCTGGGAGTTCTTTCCTAAGGATGTACGCAATGTATGGCACTGTCCAGTCGGGAGTGATGACCAGAACCTCCATGATTAGGTCGACCACGGCTGGGACCTCGACTTCAGTCGGATCTGTGGCGCTCTTAGGCTGCGGGGGCTCTTCAGTGAAAGGATCTTCCTGAACTGATGGTGTGTGAATATGTTCCAAAAACACATTGCTGGGAATGGCTTCTCTCTTGGAACCTATCTTTGCCAAATCATCGCCTGCTTGATTTTTCAGTCGGGGTATATGATGGAGCTCTAACCCCTCAAACTTCGTTTCCAACTTCCTCACCGCATTGCAGTAACCAGTCATAGCTGGGCTTCTAACGTCCCATTCTTTCATCACTTGATTGACCACCAAATCTAAGTCGCCGTAGACCATGAGGCGACAGACGCCGAGTGAGATGGCCATACGTAACCCATATAAGAGTGCTTCATATTCTGCTTCGTTATTGGAGGAACCAAAGTGAATCTGGAGGATGTATCTAAGCTTGTCTCCTCGGGGGGATACCAGTACCACCCCAGCACCAGAACCATTCAGCATCTTGGAACCATCAAAGAACATGGTCCAGTGCTCCGAGTGAACTTGAGTCGGCAGTTATTGTTGGATCCACTCGGCGAGGAAATCTGCTATTGCTTGGGACTTGATAGCTTTCTTTGCCTCAAGCTTGATATCTAAGGGAAGGAGTTCAATCGCCCATTTTGCCACTCGACCAGTTGCATCTCTGTTGTGCAGGATCTCCGACAATGGAGCATCACTGATGACTGTAACAGAGTGATCAGAGAAATAGTGTGCAACCTTCTTCGTAGTCATGTAAATCCCATAAACAAGCTTCTGATAGTGTGGATATCTCTGCTTTGACGGAGTCAAAACTTCAGAAACATAATAAACCAGGCGCTGAACTTTATAGGCTTTTCCCTCTTCTTCCCGCTCGATCGTAAGTACTGTACTGACGACTTGTCTAGTGGCTGCTATATAAAGCAGTAAAGGCTCTTTGCTGATTGGAGCAGCAAGCACCGGCTGGGTGGAAAGCAGGGCTTTTAGCTCTGCAAATGCTGCATCAGCTTCAGGAGTCCACTCAAACTTATCTGACTTCTTCATCAATCGGTAGAGAGGCAGTGCCTTCTCGCCGAGTCAAGAAATGAATCGACTTAAGGCGGCCAAACAACCAGTGAGCTTCTGGACATCATGCACACGCACAGGGCGTTTCATCCGGAGTATGGCACCGACTTTCTCGGGGTTAGCATCGACCCCTTGTTCGGAAACAAGAAAACTGAGTAATTTTCCTCCCGGAACTCCGAACTTGCACTTCGATGGATTAAGCTTGATATCATACCTTCTGAGGTTGGAAAAGGTTTCAGCAAGGCCATTCAGTAGGTCGGAACCTTTACGTGACTTGACCACAATGTCATCCATGTACTCTTCCACATTCCGACAGTTTTGAGTGAGTAAACACTTCTGAATCATCCGCATGAATGTGGCTCCAGCATTCTTCAGGCTGAATGGCATAGTGATATAACAGAAGCACCCAAAAGGGGTGATGAAAGCTGTTTTAATCTCATCGGGTCCATATAGACGGATCTGATGATACTCGGAATAAGCGTCCAAAAAGGACAAACGCTCACACCCGCAGTCGAATCGACTATTTGATCGATGCGAGGGAGAGGAAAGTGATCCTTCGGGCAGGCCCGATTGATATGCTTGAAGTCAATGCACATGCAAAGTGAGTCGTCCTTCTTAGGGACCATGACAACATTAGCTAACCACTCGGAGTGGAAAATCTCTCGAATAAACTCAGCTGCCAGGAGCCGAGCCACTTCTTCACCGATTTCTTTTCTCTTTTGTACGGCGGACCGTCAGAGGTGTTCTTTGACTGGTTACACTTTTGGGTCGACTCGCAAACGATGCTCAGCCAGTCCCTTGGGAACACCTGGCATGTCAGAGGGTTTCCATGCAAAGATGTCCCAGTTCTCATGGAGGAACTGGGCGAGCGCTTCTTCCTATTTGGAATCGAGTGTTATTGAAATGTGAGTCGGAGCAGCATTGGGATCAGTCGGGTGAATATGAATCGGTTTCGTTTCACCGGACGACTGAAATGCTGAATCCGTGGCAGGCTTCTTAGCTCGCAGCAAATCACTCGGATCTGCATTTTTTTGATATTCCTGCAATTCCACTACTGCCATCTACGCATCAGCGATCTTCAAGCCCTTCTAGAAGCACTCTTCTGCCTTCTTTCTATTGCCAGTGATAGTGATCACACCTTTAGGACCAGGCATCTTCAATTTGAGCTACACATAGCATGGTCGATCCATAAAACATGCATAAGCTGGTCTGCCCAGAATAGCGTGATAAGCACTCTGGAAATCCACAACTTCAAATGTTAACTTTTCTTTGCGGTATTTCTTGGAATCACCGAAAACCACGTCAAGAGAAATCTGGCCGAGTGATTCAGCCTTCTTGCCTGGAATGACTCCATGGAAACTCATATTGCTTTCACTGAGTCTGGACATCGGAATGCCCATTCCTTTCAACGTCTCTACATATAGTATATTCAGGCCACTGCCACCATCCATCAGAACCTTAGTCAATCGGGTGCCTTCGACTACTGGGTCGACCACCAACGCTTGCCTCCCAGGGGTGGCTATGTGCGGTGGGTGATCGGACTGGTCGAATGTAATGGCAGTCTGGGACCACTTCAAATAACCAGGTGTCACCGGGGCGACCATGTTTACTTCTCTGTTGATGACTTTCAGTCGACTCTTACTTTCAATGTCAGCGAAAATCATCAGAGTGGAATTGACGCGGGGGTAACCATCATCGTCCTCCTCCTCCTCATCCCCAACCTTGTCTGCTTCCTTCTCCTTTTCCTTGGGTTGTTTCTCTCGGAATTGCTGGATTAGGAGTCGACACTGTCGAGTAGTATGCTTTGGGTAAATAAAATTACCCTCTTCATCTTTCTTGGTGTGAATGTGGCATGGTAAATCCAGCACATCATTTCCATCTTGAACTTTTCCTTTCTTGGGGTTCCACGGTCCTTTGGATTTCCCCTTGAACTTCCCTTGAGTTACGGCCAAGGATTCTCCAGGAGCAGCTGGCTCGGCTTTGCGCTTCTGCTTCCGACTGGAGTTCCCTCCTCCGGTTTCATGGGCGACTGTTTTGTGCTTGCCACTCCGGAGTCGGTCTTCTTCTTCACCATTGGCGTACTTGGTGGCAATCTCCATCATCCGAGTCAGAGTCTGAAAGTGCAATGGCACTTAAGCTATATTTTGGTGTGATGACAATGTGGTTAGTTGAACTAATATCGGTTGCTAAAGTTTATCTCAGGTTATTGGTTCTAAGCACCCGCGATGGAGATGTGCGACCCCCCATTTCAAAAAGGACAAAGGCGTGGTATTTCGACGCTTCGAAGGTTTAGTTTTGGTTTGCTTCGAGTCGTAGGAAAGACCGCACTATTAAGAGGGGTCTATGTGGACAAATGTTGTGTGGGAATGCCTTTGCCGAGCCTTACTCTCTTACCCTTCCCACTCCAACCACCTCATATGTATCTAGTGTGTGTGCTGTGGTACTCAGAAAGTTGCAACAGTAAGTTACTGGGTACCCCGTGCGCACGGGGTCTTTTGATCCCCGTGCACACGGGGTACTGGGTAACTCTCTGGGTACCCCGTGCGCACGGGGTCTTTTGACCCCCGTGCGCACGGGGTACTGCGTAACTCTCTGGATACCCCGTGCGCACGGGGTCTTTTGACCCCCGTGCGCACGGGGTGGTGCGTTTGTTTCTGGACACCCCGTGCGCACGGGGCTGACTTAGCCCGTGCGCACGGGGTCCAACGGGTAGAAATGCCCACCCTCACATAAACACTATAAATAGGCCCTTCTTCCTCCTCCAACCCTCAACCCTAATGTCTTGTTGAGCTCCACCATTGCTACACCCCATTTTGCTCAATACTCTCAATCCCTCCACCCAAACTTGTTGAAACTTTGGGGATTGAGAGAGCAAGACCTGATCTACAACTTGACCAAACCAAATCGCGTTCCCCGCAACATTTCTTCCCAACTGACTTGTTACTCTTGGAGCTTGGGCTCCTAGGCGGTTAGAGGTTCCTCCGGAAGCTTCCTTGCTTGTGGTGTGCTCTGGAGAAGTTTGTAAAGGTGTGGTGGTCGCCTTCAAGACCAACCCCGAGTGATTCTAGGCTCATCCGTTGGGGGTGACTCGAAGGAGAATACGGTGAGCCTTTGGTGGCATTCCGCAAGATTTGGCTCCGGCATCGCTCCAAACGGATATTAGCTCTTCCCCAAGGAAGAGTGAACTTCGGGTTGAAATCCGCGTCCTCGTCTCACTTGTGGTTAATCCTTTCCCGCACCTTTCTTTGTTGTTGTATGCTTGTTGGCTTGCTAAGTAGTTTATTGCCTAGCTTTTCTTCTTGGAGCTTGCTTGCCATATAGGGTGCATTCACCTAGTTGCATATCTAGTAAACTCTTTTATCTGCAAAGCCTTAAAATCTACAAGAAAGATTAAAATTTGTAGTCTCCTATTCACCCCCTCTAGTCGACTGTATCGATCCTTTCAATTGGTATCAGAGCCTCATGCTCTAATATAAGGTTTTACATCCTTAGAGGATATGACCGATCTAGGGAATGAGGGAGGTGGCCTACCCGTTGCGGGGGATGGTCAAAACCAACCCCCCACCGCGACTGAGACACTTGGTGCTCCGGTCGTTGCTCCTGCCGCTACTACTAACCCGAATGTCCCCTTGACCGCGGCGGATCTTCTTTCAATGTTTGCGGACCTCAAAGTCTCTATGTTGAAAGAGGTTCGTGCCTCGGTCAAGGAGGAAATTGATGCTCTCCTAAAGCCATCAATGTCCGCATCAAACTCGTTTAACCCAAATGAGGTTCATGATGCGGATGACTCGAGGGAACCCCTTGCTTCCCCGGCTCGTACTCAAGTCCCCAGTACAATGTCGTGGAACCCTTTTACTCTCGTCAACCCTTGCAACATCCCCGCATTTATCCTGTTGGGCCTCCGCCCCCTTTGAAAGCTAATGCATTTGCTAAGTGGAAGCTAGATATGGAGTCTCACATGCGAAGTGCTTCAACTCAATTGTGGTGGATTGTGGTCAATGGATTCAACCCCAAGGACCCAATGAATCTCACTCCAAGGGAAGCAGTTGACGATCAACTCAATGCTACCGCACACAACATGCTTCACAACGCTGTGACTGAAGACTATAGTGATTCCATTGCTCTTCTCAAAATCGCAAAGGAAATTTGGGATTGCCTTGAGGAGGCTCTTGAAGGAGATGAAGCAATTCGAAGATCTCGGTTGACCTTGCTCAAACAAGAAGTCAATCTCTTTGTGAGGAATGAGGGTGAGTCCGCAGAAGAGGTTTACCGAAGATTCAAGTCCCTTGTGCTCAACTTGAGAACCTTTGGGTGCACTTGGGCAAATGATGAATTCATCAAGGACAAGTTCATAGATGCTATGGTTCTCACAAAACATACCATGGTCATGATGGTTCATCAACGTCCGGACTATCACAAGTTGACTTCGGCTCAAGTTGTTTCCACTTTCTCTACCCATGTTCTTTTGGAAACCAAGTCCAAGAAAACATATGCAATAGCTCAAGAAAGCAAGAACTCCAATCTTGCCTTGAAGGCCAAGAAAGTGATGAGCCAATCCTCAAGGGAGGAAGAAGTGAGTGAAGAGATATGTGAGGAGGATAATGATACCTCGTGCCCGGGAAATGATTTTGTAGAAGACTTGGCTCTCTTAGTCAAGAAGTACTCCGGGACCATGGCAAACAAAGGAAGAAATCTTCAAGGAAGATCTTTTGGACGAAGGAAATGCTATAATTCTGATAGCCCAAGACACTTTGTTCATGATTGTCCATATGAGAGACGTGAAGACAAGTCCGAGACGCTTGTGCCTAAGAAGAAGAAGTTTATCAAGTTTGCAAAGAGGAAGGATGACAAGGCTCTTGTTCATGAAGAATACATGTCTGGAGATGAAGATGATGGTGATGATGATCAAGTGGGTACGGCCGCCTTTGCCATGCATGCCACTACCTCCTCCTCCACCACCGGCCTCTTCGACTCTCCAAACGAGGACAAGCCATTCACTCATCGATGCCTCATGGCCAAAGAGGTAAAAACAAAGTCCAAACCCAAGAGACCTGACAACTACACTCCCAATGTCTCATGTGAGATAGTGGAGGATGAGTGTGAGGAGGGTGTGGATAATGATGATCAATCCTTAATGGCTTTCATGGAAACTCTTCATGGTGAAGCTCGTGCTCGTTTTGGCGATCTCCTTAAGTCACTCGCCGAACGCGATGACTTTATTGAGAACGTTGAGAACCCCCTTATAGAGGAAAAAGAGAGAGTTGATCTCCTCGAGCACGAACTTAATGAAGAGAGTGTCATGAGAGTATCACTTGAGGAAGCCTTATCTGCTCATCA
Organism: Triticum urartu; assembly: GCF_003073215.2. Classification (NCBI taxonomy): domain Eukaryota; kingdom Viridiplantae; phylum Streptophyta; class Magnoliopsida; order Poales; family Poaceae; genus Triticum; species Triticum urartu. Next base: position 93,877,960 of record NC_053027.1, on the reverse strand, counting down.
AATTGACTTTGTTAAAACTAACGATGCCTTGCAACTTGCTCTTGAGAATAAAGATGCTCTTAACGTTAGAGTTGAAAAACTTCTAGTTGACCATACAAGACTTGTTGAGGAGCATGAGTTCCTTGTGATTAGTTCCAAGGTTGTCAAAGGTGACCTCATTGCTCTCACCGAGTCTTATGCTTAATTAAAAGCTACAACCATTAAGGCTCTCACTTCCGTACCTCATATTGATTTAAATGATGATGCTTGTACGACTAACTTTGCTCATGATTGCACCTCCCTTCAAGAGGAAAATAAGAAGTTGAAAGCTCAAATTGAGAAAGGGCTTGTATCATGCATCCAAGGGGAGAAAAACCTAAACGATATCTTGAGCAACCAAAAGGAGTGTGTTGCCAAGGAGGGAGTTGGGTTTAATCCCGCAACTAAGAGTGGTAAGAACAAGAAGAAGAAGAACAACAAGAAGATCAGTCTGACTCCTCCTCCCCAAAAGGTAGTGTTTGTGCAAGAAGGGCACAAGGAGAAGGAGAAGGAGATGAAGGGTGTTGGGAATGGTAAGGTCATTAGGGACAAGGCTATTCCCAAGAATTTTGCCGGCAAGAACAATCCATCATATGTTCTCATGAGAGGAGATGATGGCTATACCTTTGCAAAATTTGTTGGAACTAACTATGATGGTTATGCTTGGACTATTTGGGTTCCAAAGACCCTTGTTGCTAACTCACCAGGACCCATTGCAAAATGGGTACCTATAACCAAAGCTTGATTATTGTAGGACTATGTCTCTGGTGGAACTCATTGGGTGATCGACAATGGATGCACCAATCATATGACCGGAGAAAGGGAGTTGCTTGTGGAGTTCGTTGATTCACTCAAGGCCTCTTCGAACATCTCCTTCGGTGACAATAGCAAGGGAAAGGTATTAGGTTTGGGCAAGGTGGTAATCTCTAATGATTCATCTCTTGCTAATGTCATGCTTGTCCAATCCCTTCACTACATTTTACTTTCAACTATTCAATTGGCTCTTGCCGGTTATGATTCACATTTTGGTGAATTCCATGTGACTGTCTTTAAGAGGAGCAATCTCAAAGTGGTCTTTGTTGGGCATGTTGAATACAACCTTTACGTGGTTGATTTCTCGAAAGAGAAAACTCATCTTGCAACATGCCTAATGGCCAAGGCCGACGTGGGGTGGCTATGGCACCGTAGGCTAGCTCACATGGGCATGAGAAATTTACAAGCTCTCTTAAAGGGGAGCACATTCTTGGACCAACCAATGTGTCTTTTGCCAAAGATCGTCCTTGTAGTGCTTGCATTGCCGGAAAGCTTCATGAAAAAGCTCATAAAGTGAAGACTATCATCACCACCTTGAGGCCCCTCAAGCTTATCCATTTGGATCTATTTGGGCCTCCAACATATGATAGTTTGGGAGGAAGGAGATATTGCCTAGTCATTGTTGATGACTTCACAAGATATACTTGGGTGTTCTTTCTCAAGATATACTTGGGTGTTCTTTCTCAAGACTAAAGATGAAACTCAAGAAACCTTCATCAACTTTGCCAAAGAAGCTCAACGTCAACATAACTGTGAGATCAAGGCAATCCGAAGTGACAATGGCACCGAGTTCAAAAACTATACAATGGATGTATTCTTGAGTGAAGAGGGGATAAAGCATCAATATGCCGCACCATATACTCCCCAACAAAATGGTGTTGCGGAGAGGAAGAATCAGACTCTTATTGAGATGGCTAGGACCATGCTTGATGAGTAAAAATCACCATACAAGCTTTGGGCAGAAGCCATCAACACCGCGTGCCATGCTTCAAACCGGCTTTATCTCCGCAAGCTCAAGAACAAGACCCCTTACGAGCTCCTAATTGGGAGAAAGCCCAACGTCAAATACTTTCGGGTATTCGGTTGTAAGTGTTTCATTTTAAACAAAAAATCCCGGTTAGCTAAATTTGAGTCTAGAAGTTATGAGGGCATATTTGTTGGATATGCATCAAACTCTCATGCTTACCGAGTTCTCAATAAATCCACCAGATGCATTAAGGAAACGGTAATGTGGAGTTTGATGAAGATAACGGCTCCCGCATGGAGCAAATTGTTCCTAGTGTTGTAGGTGATGATGCTCCTTCACAAGCTATAAGGACAATGGGGATAGGCCACATTCTCCCACAAGAAACACCCCATGTCCAAGTAGAAGGAGAAGGAGTAAGAGCCCCTCTTGAGGATTTTCCACAAGGGAAGTCATCACCGACACCACTTGTACAAGATGCCTTGGGAAGTATTGAACCTATCCAAGAACAAGATCAAGACCCTCATATTCCTGAGCAAGATCAAGAGCAAACTCTTCAGAATAATGAAGAACCAATCGTTGAGGCTCAAGATCAAGCTCAAAGTCATGATCAAGATCTAGATCAACTCCAACCACAAGTGTTTCATCGTCATCACTTCCTACTGAGCAAGAACCTGTGGTGGCAAAGAGAAGAGTGTCTCCAAGGCTAAAGCAATCTCAAGGGCAAGCTTCTTCATCAAGTCGAAAACCAAGTGAAGAAGAGCTTGACCGCAAAGAGCAAAAAGTGGCCGCCAAGCTAAAACATCTTCAACACCTCACCGAGAACATCTACGGAAGCATCAAAAAGGGGGTAACTACTCGTAGACGTTTAGCAAACTTTTGTGAACACCACTCGTTTGTTTCTTATGTTGAACCCCTTAAGGTGGAAGATGCCCTTGACGATCCGGATTGGATAGATTCCATGCATGAAGAACTCAACAACTTCACATGCAACAAAGTGTGGAATCTTGTGGAAAGACCCAAGGAATTTCATAATGTCATTGGAACAAAGTGGATTTTCAAGAACAAACAAGATGAATATGGACAAGTAATAAGGAACAAGGCAAGGTTAGTGGCACAAGGTTTCACCCAAGTTGAAGGTTTGGACTTTGGTGAAACTTTTGCCCCCGTTGCCCGTCTAGAATCCATTCGCATCTTGCTTGCTTATGCCCCTCATCATGATTTCAAATTATATCAAATGGATGTTAAGAGTGCATTTCTTAATGGTCCTCTTAAGGAGTTGGTGTATGTCAAGCAACCTCCCGGTTTTGAAGACCCCGATCATCCCTCTCACGTTTATGTACTCCATAAGGCACTCTATGGACTCAAACAAGCACCTCGTGCTTGGTATGATCACCTTACGGCGTTCCTAAGCGAGAAGGGGTTCCAGATTGGGGTAATAGATTCCACTCTCTTTACGAAGAGGGTAAAAGGAGAGTTGTTTGTCTGCCAAATATATGTTGATGATATTATCTTTGGGTCAACTAACCATGCTATTAATGTTGAGTTTGAGAATCTTATGACTAAGGAATTTGCGATGAGCATGATGGGAGAGTTGAAGTTCTTTCTCGGTTTTCATGTGAAGCAATTGAGAGGTGGAACCTTCATCAATCAATCTCGTTATATCCAAGACATGCTCAAGAGATTCAAAATGCAAGATGTCAAGCCAATGAAGACACCCATGGCCACAAATGGTCAACTTCATCTTGATGCAAATGGTAAAGAAGTGGATCAAAAGGTATATCGCTCTATGATCGGTTCCTTGCTTTACCTTTGTGCATCTAGGCCAGATATTATGTTGAGTGTGTGTATGTGTGCAAGATTTCAATCCGCTCCTAAGGAGAGCCACTATTTGGCAGTGAAAAGGATCCTTCGATATTTGGTTCATACCCCAAACTTGGGCCTTTGGTATCCCAAGGGATCATCATTTGAGTTAATGGGTTACTCGGATTCGGATTGGGCCGGAGACAAGGTTGATCGCAAGTCCACATCCGGCTCATGTCAATTCCTAGGGAGATCGTTGGTAAGTTGGTCTTCAAAGAAGCAAAATTGTATATCTCTCTCCACAGCCGAAGCTGAGTATATTGCTGCCGGAAGTTGTTGTGCCCAATTACAATGGATGAGGCAAACTTTGATGGATTACGGTGTCAAATGTGACAAAGTGCCTCTTTGGTGTGACAATGAAAGTGCCATCAAGATCGCCGAGAATCCGGTTCAACATAGCAAGACCAAGCATATTGAGATTCGTCATCATTTCATTAGAGATCATGTGTCCAAGGGAAACATTGAGTTACTCCATGTCAACACCGAGAATCAACTAGCAGACATCTTCACCAAGCCCCTTGACGAAGCAAGATTCCGCGAGTTAAGGCATGAGCTAAATATCGTGGATATTAGTAACTTCAAATGAAACTTTTGCTCTCACACGCATACTCATGTACTATCTTGCTTAGATGTAGGCACATGTCTAGGGGGAGCTAGCTCAACTCATGAGCTATCTTATCCTAGAAGTGCATAAAACAAACGCCATCTTTCACATAAGCCACTTTAGGTGGTACTTGTGCTTCAAAGATGAGTATTGGTCTTGGGCCCAAGGTTCATATCTTCGCGGTGCCATACCAAGTAAACTCAAACATGGTGGCCTCAGCCACCGCCCTCGCTTGAGGGTTTTTGTCCGTGTTTGTTTCGTGTGTGTGGTGTCGTGTTGCTTTTTCTTTTGTTTGGTTGGTTCTCCTCGTTTTTTTGGTACAAGTGCTCCACATATACCCTTTCCATAGTGATAGGATTTTCCTCGCGGCGTGTTCAAAAACGTAGACCGAGTGCCTTGTGAAGTAGGGGTAAGAGTATACACTCAGCCCTGTATTTAAAAAGATCCACTCATGTTAAAGTTCCTGGATACCCCGTGCGCACGTGCCTGTACCGTGCACACGGGACCCCCGTGCGCACTGATACGTCTCCAACGTATCTATAATTTTTGATTGCTCCATGCTATATTATCTACTGTTTTGGACTATATTGGGCTTTATCTTCCACTTTTATATTATTTTTGGGACTAACCTATTAACCGGAGGCCCAGCCCAGAACTGCTGTTTTTTTGCCTATTTCAGTGTTTCGGATAAACAGAATATCAAACGGAGTCCAAACGGAATAAAATCTTCGGAAACGTGATTTTCTCACCGAACGTGATCCAGGAGACTTGGACCCTACTGCAAGGGATCAAAGAGGTGGTCACGAGGGTGGGGGGCGCCCCCCTAGGGCGCGCCCCCTGCCTCGTGGGCCCCTCGGTGCTCCACCGACGTACTCCTTCCTCCTATATATACACACGTACCCCCAAACGATCAGAATAGGAGCCAAAAACCTAATTCCACCGCCGCAACTTTCTGTATCCACGAGATCCCATCTTGGGGCCTGTTCCGGAGCTCCGCCGGAATAGGGCGTCATCACGGAGGGCTTCTACATCATCCTAGCCCCTCCGATGAAGTGTGAGTAGTTTACCTCAGACCTTCGGGTCCATAGTTAGTAGCTAGATGGCTTCTTCTCTCTCTTTGAATCTCAATATAAAGTTCTCCCCCTCTCTTGTGGAGATCTATTCGATGTAATCTTCTTTTTGCGGTGTCTTTGTTGAGACCGATGAATTGTGGGTTTATGATCAAGTCTATCTATGAATAATATTTGAATCTTCTCTGAATTCTTTTATGCATGATTGGTTACCTTTGCAAGTCTCTTCGAATTATCTGTTTGGTTTGGCCAACTAGATTGGTAGTGCTTGCCATGGGAGAAGTGCTTAGCTTTGGGTTCGATCTTGCGGTGTCCTTACCCAGTGACAGAAGGGGCAGCAAGGCACGTATTGTATCGTTGCCATCGAGGATAACAAGATGGGGTTTATTTCAATAATTTCATATTGCATGAATTTTTCTCTCTACATCATGTCATCTTTCTTAAGGCGTTAATCTGTTTTTAACTTAATACTCTAGATGCATGCTGGATAGCGGTCGATGAGTGGAGTAATAGTAGTAGATGCAGAATCGTTTCGATCTACTTGTCACAGACGTGATGCCTATATACATGATCATGCCTAGATATTCTCATAATTATGCTTAATTCTATCAATTGCTCAACAGTAATTTGTTCACCCACCGTAGAATACGTATGCTCTTGAGAGAAGCCACTAGTGAAACCTATGGCCCCCGGGTCTATTCTCATCATATCAATCTCCATCACTTTTATATTTTTTTTGCTATTTACTTTTCTTTTACCTTTTACTTTGCATCTTTATATTAAAATACCAAAAATATTCTATCTATCAGATCTCACTCTCGTAAGTGACTGTGAAGGGCTTGACAACCCTTAATCGCGTTGGTTGCGAGTAGCTATCGCTTTGTGCAGGTACGAGGGACTTGAGTGTGGGATCCTACTGGATTGATACCTTGGTTCTCAAAAACTGAGGGAAATACTTATGCTACTCTGCTGCATCATCCCTTCCTCTTCGGGGAAAACCAACGCAAGATCAAGACGTAGCACGCATGGGGCTCACTTAGCCCGTGCGCACGGGGTCTGCGGTTTCTGGTCCTGAAGAGGTGGGGCATGGGGGGCACGGGTTCATTCCCACCCATTCGCCCCCTCCACTCCCCAGGAAGCCTCCAGCGCCGCCGCCGTCGCCTCCTCTCACCGTAGCTCCTCTGGGCCTTGTCGGAGTTCTTCCTCCATGGATCTGGATCCTGATGGGGTCCTCCTCCGGTTGGTCCTCTCCTCTGGTTCCATCTCCTTGTGTTCCCTCTTTTGTTCTAGCCTTAGGGTTTCTTTGCTCCCTAGATTCGTTTGGCCTCATCTAAGCTTGTAGATAGTAGTCTAGTGCGTAGATCCGTTGGTCTCTCTGCTGCATTCACTCCTGAATTTTGATCTGGAAGTGGCTGCCGCTGGGAGACCCCCGTGTCCACGGGGTGTTTGACCCCGTGCGCACGGGGCCCCGTGCCCACGGTCCTGTACCGTGCACACGGTACCCCCGTTGAGGGAGTCCTGGATTAGGGGGTCTTCGGACAGCCAGACTATCTCCATTGGCCGGACTGTTAGACTATGAAGATACGGGATTGAAGACTTCGTCTCGTGTCCGGAGGGGACTCTACTTGGCGTGGAAGGCAAGCTAGGCAATATGGATATGTGTATCTCCTCCTTTGTAACCGACCTTGTATAACCCTAACCTCTCTGGTGTCTATATAAACCAGAGGGTTTTAGTCCGTAGGACAACATACAATCATACCATAGGCTAGCTTCTAGGGTTTAGCCTCTCTGATCTCGTGGTAGATCTACTCTTGTACTACCCATATCATCAATATTAATCATGCAGGACGTAGGGTTTCACCTCCATCAAGAGGGCCCGAACCTAGGTAAAACATTGTGTCCCCTGCCTCCTATTACCATCCGGCCTAGATGCACAGTTCGGGACCCCCTACCCGAGATCGGCCGGTTTTGACACCGACATTGGTGCTTTCATTGAGAGTTCCTCTATGTCGTCGCCATTAGGCTTGATGGCTCCTACTATCATCGATAGCGATGCAGTCCAGGGTGAGACTTTTCTCCCCGAACAGATCTTCGTGTTCGGCGGCTTTGCACTGCGGGCCAATTCGCTTGGCCATCTGGAGCAGATTGAAAGTTACGCCCCTGGCCACCAGGTCAGGTTTGGAAGCTTAAACTACACGGCCGATATCCGTGGAGATTTGATCTTTGACGGATTCGAGCCTCTGCCTTGTGCGCCATGCGGTCACGATGAGTATGACTAGCTCTCCCATCGGACAGTGTTAAGGAGATCGCATCGGCAGCCGCTCCGACCTTCAATTCGGAGCCAGTTGCGCCTTCCGCAGACGGGTGGATGGACCCCGCCACAGAGGCCTTACCCTCAGTGGAGATCGAGCCGAACATGGACCTTACCTTGCACGAGAGCCGTGTTGTTAAACTGCCGGGTCCTTCTCCGGCCACAGACTCCGAACCGCCTGCTCCCATTCCTATCGAATCTGATTGGGTGCCGATCATGGAATTTACCTTCGTGGATAATTTTCAGCACTCGCCCTTTGGTGACATACTGAACTCGTTAAGGTCTCTCTCCTTATCAGGAGGATCCTGTCCGAACTATGTCCGGCAGGACTGGGATGCGGACGATGAAGAAATTCGCGACCCACCCACCACCCACTTAGTAGCCACTGTCGATGACTTAACCAACATGCTCGACTTAGACTCCAAAGACATCGACGGTATGGATGACGATGCGAGAGACAAAGAGGAACCACTGCCCATAGGGCACTGGATGTCCACCTCATCACATGACGTATACATGGTGGACACACCAAAGGAAAACGATGACGAGGAACGGAAGGACGCAACGAAGGGCTGTCCCCTCGAGAAGCAGTCAAACCGGCGTCGTAAGCGCCGCCCCAAATCCCGCCTTGACAGAAATAATGATCATATAGACCCAGTGTTAGAGCAGGGCGAACCACTGCCAGACCACGGCAACACGGAGAATCAAACGAACAAACCAACTCTATCAAGGATAATAGTCCGGAGGACATAACACCGGACAGACGCCCGGAGCAACAAAATGCCCATCAAAGGCTTGTTGCCACCGCGAGGAGTCTAAAAAGGCAGAAGCAAAGGCTCAAGGCGGCGCAAGACACACTCCAAATCAGTTGGAGTGAAGTACTCAACACAGCAGCGAAGTATGGCGGTAATCGCCTCACCAAGAGCTACCCGAAGCGGAAGTTGCTACCTGAATTCGATGAGGAGGCCTTAGATCCCCCCAAACAAAAATTAAAACGGCCACCCGGCCGGATAGACGACCTCACGGCCAACATGGGGCGGCAAGCAACGCCGCACAGAAGCCAATACGCGATCCACGCAAGTGCTCGCATCAAAAGGACGGAGAAACTAGATCCATCTATGGACCGCGCAAGCGCACTCCAGCACACGATGCAACACACCAAACATCCGAACACCATGGCACGCCCAGATACAGGGGCGCCGCACACCCCCTATGTTTCACCGATGAGGTGCTGGACCATGAATTTCCAGAGGGATTCAAACCCGTAAACATAGAGGCATACGACGGAACAACAGACCCTGGGGTCTGGATTGAGGACTATATCCTCCACATCCATATGGCTCGAGGAGACGATCTCCATGCCATTAAATACTTACCCCTCAAACTCAAAGGGCCAGCTAGGCACTGGCTTAAAAGCCTTCCTGAAAACTCCATTGGAAGCTGGGAAGAGCTCGAAGACGCTTTTCGGGTAAATTTTCAAGGGACTTATGTCCGACCTCCGGACGCGGACGATTTGAGTCATATAACTCAACAGCCCGGAGAGTCAGCCCGAAAGCTTTGGAATAGGTTTCTTACTAAAAAGAATCAAATAGTCGACTGTCCGGACGCCGAAGCCTTGGCAGCTTTTAAGCATAGCGTCCGTGACGAATGGCTTGCCAGACACCTCGGCCAAGAAAAGCCGAGAACAATGGCAGCATTAACAAGCCTCATGACCCGCTTTTGCGCGGGTGAGGACATCTAGCTAGCCAGATGCAGCACCAGCGACCCCAGTACATCCGAAGCTAGAGATGGAAACGGGAAATCACGGTGCAACAACAATAACAAACGCTGGAATAAAGAAGACAGCACGAAGAGCACGGCAGTAAATGCCGGATTCAAAAGCTCTCAGCCAAGTCAGCAAAAGCCGCCCTCTAAAGGCGCCAGAGATGAACCGTCCAGCCTAAACAAAATTCTGGACCAAGTATGTCAGATCCATAGCACCCCTGGTAAACCCGCTAATCATACCCACAGAGAATGTTGGGTCTTCAAGCAGTCCGGCAAGCTCAACGCCGTACACAAGGGGGAGGATACACCAAGCGAAGACGAGGATGAGCCTCTCAAGCAAGACACTGGGGAACAAAAGAAGTTTCCACCAGAAGTCAAAACAGTCAACGTGTTACACGTGATCAAGGGAAGCAAAGCGACACTCCCAGAGAGACATGCCCAAGGGCCTATCACAGCGAAGTCTTACCACTGGTCGTCTCAAACAATCACTTTCGACCATCATGATTACTCAGCAAGTATCCAGCGTGCAGGATGGGCTGCCCTGGTATTAGACCCAATAATTAACGGATACCAGTTTACACGAGTCCTGATGGACGGTGGCAGCAGTTTAAACCTGATATACCAGGATACAATCCACGAAATGGGGATAGACCCAATGAAAATCCGCCATAGCAACACTACCTTTAAAGGAGTAACGCCAGGCCCATGGGCTCACTGCACGGGCTCCCTGCTACTAAAAGTTATATTCGGCTTCCCCGATAACTTCCGTAGCGAACATTTAGCCTTCCACATTGCTCCGTTCCAAAGTGGTTATCAAGCACTACTTGGACGCGAAGCTTTTGCTCGCTTTAATGCAATACTGCATTATGCTTCCCTCACGCTCAAGATGCCCGGTCCACGTGGCATCATTACAGTGAACGGAAATATTGAGCGATCTTTGCGCGCCGAAAAGAATGCGATTGCCTTAGCAGCCGCACACTAAAAACAGCCTCACCAACTAAAGCATTCGATAGGTCGTCAAGACCACGGACATGGTTAGACGAGTCCGGCGCAGCTATATGTAATTCATACCGGATTGAGGGCCACACCCCTATTACAAATACAAGGGGCTCAACGCGCGCAGACAAGGGGCATTTTTTTACTCATTTTTAATTATACATGGTTTCTTTAAAAAACCACCTTTTTGCACGACAACTTTTTCACCTAAGTTCCTCTCTTTTACAGATGACCATCGTGCTACACCCGTCCAGGATACGGCACAACGGAGACACAGGCGCAGACGTGCAGCAGGGACCCGCTCCAAGGAGTCTTTTTAGATTAAGACCCTACGTAAACCTTTTTTTACTGTCTCTTGTTGATACACATCCCTCGAATTCTCAGCACAATTAAGAAGGATGCTGACGTCTTGGCATGTGGCCATGTCAGAATAATGCACGTACCTGGACACAAGGGGCTTCTTACAAAGGGCACTATTTAGGCCCGATTTATAACATAAAGACCGAATGCCCTAGGGAGTGTTCGGCGTCGCGAGTTTGGCCTTATATGCACCAGCTCCGAATCATTGTCTTAGGTCAGATGTTGGGTTTGCACGGCTCCTGTGTTTTGGTGCCTTACGTTCCGCTTTATCGGCTAAGGCAGCACCAGGAGAACCACTGCGATTGTGCCCTGGTTCATCCGGACGAGCACCTCAGTAGAGAAAGCCGAAAACTGACTGTCATGATATAGCGTGAGACTGGTCAACCACTCGATGACCTATCGGAATGTTAGAATTCCTCCGCCTTAACGAAGGGCCGTTTTCCGGCCAGGCATGTACGCACCCCGAGATCGAGAGAGTGCGGAGCCACCAGGGGCTATCTAGTAGCCCCACTATCAAACTCCTGTGGCTAAGTGAAAGTGTTAAAGCTTATAGTCCGGTTGCCTCGTTCGCTGCGCTATCGCCTCCTTAATAGGACCAAGACGTTGGGTTAAGTGTGAACACACGTTTTTTTGCGAGCACCTCCGCATTATATGCGTGAGGGTTGAAGCCGACGACTGCAATCTTTCAGGTTATATACATATATACATAAACGGCCGCACAGGAGACATCATATTACTTTCCGGCAAAAGTATAAATACAGCCTTACTATATTTCATAAAAATATTGTGTTTACAATGGCAATACATGTCACTCAAACATAATATTCTTCGAGCACCGGGACTCTATCAAACGAGCACCCTCAAGAACCTCTTCAAAATAGTGCTCGGCCTATGGCCGAACCTTGCGTCGCAACAGTGGTAGCATCCATCTCCGCCCAGTATGCCTTGACACGGGCAAAGGCCATCCGCGAGCCTTCTATGCACGCCGACCTCTTCATCGCATTGATGCGCGGCACTGCACCAAGGAACTGCTGCACTAAGCTAAAATAGTTGTTTGGCTTCGGCTTCTCCGGCCACAAATGATCTACAACGGACCTCATGGCGAGTCCGGACAACCTATTAAGTTCGGCCCATTCGGCTAGCTGATCAGTCAAGGGAAGCGGACGCTTTGGAACGTTAAATTGCGACCAGAACAACTTGTCTACTTCACGATCTGACTTATCTCGGAAGTATTCGACCGCATCGACAGCGCTTGCCGCCAAGTCCATATATGCGTCTGCCGAACTCCACAACCGATCCAGAGGGGCATACCGCGGATCTCCGAACTTCCTCTGCAGCAGAAAGGGCTTCCCAGCCGCAATATCCCTGGCTTCCCGCAGCTCCTCCTTCTTCGCCCTCATAGCAGAGCGAGTGTCTTTGGTCGCCATCGTGGCCTTCTCAAGGTCCGCTGCCTTCACTCGGTTCTCTTCTTCAAGGAACTGGCAACGGTCAGCAGTGCCTTTTAATTCTATGACCATCTTGGCCATCTTTTCTTTGCTTTCACAATGGGCGGCCTTCTCGGCTCTTAACTCTTCGGCCGCCTTCAAAGAAGCCGCATTACTAACCCTCGCTTGTTCCTTGGCTCGGGCGAGTTCCGCCCGAAGGGTCTCCACGGTGGCAGCTCCGTCTGCAGTCACAACATATTAAAGATACTGGCATCATGCTGCTCTTATTATGTGACATTCACCAAAAAACATTACTTACCCTGTGATTCGTCAAGCCGCTTGTTAACAAGCTCAATGTCGGCGTCTGCCGCATCTAGTTGCCGCTTTAATTCGGCAAACTCACTAGTCCGGCTAGCCACCGGAGCTTCCACCACCTGCACATAAAGGCAATCTTATTGCCTGGGACTATGATCCTCTGTTTGCCACCGTTCTCGACGACAACCAGAGTCTCAGGGGATACTATCTACACAGGGCACACCTAACATGTGCGGTACTATCAAATATCATTTCACGTACCTCAAAGCCTGTCAGTAGACTCATAAAGGCTTCATGTTATCCGCTTTCGGCGGACAAAATGCTTTCCATCACCATACCCATTAGCGTACGGTGTTCTTCTGAGATGGCCGCTCGCTCCAATAGCTCCCTTAGAACGTCCGACCGCATACCAGACGGTGCCGGACTCTTTTGTTTGCTCTCTTCGAGAGCCGGACGTTGGGGACTTCGGGTGACTATGGGATTATCTTCTGGCCTCACCGGATCCGGAGAGGCCCTCCGTGACGACACTTCAGGGTCGCCCGCTTCTTGAGCGGAGGAGTCCGGGGGAGGCGTTTCGCTCTCCATCATCTCCGGAAGAAGATCCCCCGAAGACGAGCTCAGCTTAGAAGGGCTAAGACCCGAACTGCATGATATATGCGGCGGTTATTCTCCTCAGAGGAAAGGTAGTATACCTTCACTATTAAAGTATTTTTTGAATCACTTACGACTCATTGGAGGGATGATCCTCCCGCGGACTTTGTGCGGCAAGAGCACCCCTCGAGGCAGGACCCTCTGTTGGAGACTTCTTCTCTCGTTTGGAGGCCTCGGCTTCCAGATCCTCAGAAGCAGTCCTCTTCCTCCCCCGGTTATCCTCCTTTATGGAGGCGCTCATTCCCTCGGTTAGAACTGGCAGCGATGGGGGTCCGCTTTCGCCCATATTATTCCCCCCTGTATCTTCCTTTGAGGGCTCCGGGCAAGGTGCGAGCTCGAGCATCTTTTCCCGCACCGGATTTTCCAAACCCTCAAGGAGGGGGGCCGAACACCGAATCATCTTCGCCTTTGTTAGCCAGTCCTGGTCAAAGAGCGATTTCTCAGAGATGACGTCATGATGAATAAAAGACGGTGTGTTCGGCTAGAGGATTACTTACTTGTTCGGCGGCGCGGTTACTGCTCAAGCCCACGTCCTCGGTAGTATCCGAACACTCTATTTGAGGTCCGAAGAATGACTTGTACATTTCCTCATGCGTCAGGCTGGGGAAACTTTGAATAGCACGTGGTCCTTTTGGGTTGAACTCCCATAAGCGAAGGGGCCGGTGTTTGCAGGGCTGGACTCGACGAACCAGCATAACTTGCACTACCACAACCAAATTAAAATCTCCCTCGAAGAGATCTTGAATGCGGCTTTGCAGTATAGGCACGTCCTTGGCTGGACCCCAGCTCAATCCTCTGCTAATCCATGACATCAGTTGTGGTGGGGATCCCGAGCGGAAAGCGGGGGCAGCCGCCCACTTGGCACTTCTGGGAGCCGTGATGTAAAACCACTCCCGTTGCCATAATCCGGACACCTCTGGAAAGGAACCTTTCGGCCACTGAGCTCCTGCCATCTAGCTTATTGACGCGCCTCTGCACGCTGCATGTTGCCCCTCGATCATCTTCGGCTTCACTTCAAAGGTCTTGAGCCACAGGCCGAAGTGAGGGGTAATGCGAAGGAAGGCCTCACACACGACAATAAATTTCGAGATGTGGAGAAAGGAGTCCGGAGCTAGATCGTGGAAATCTAGCCCGTAATAGAACATCAAACCCCTGACGAAGGGATCCAGAGCGAGGCCTAGGCCTTGGAGGAAGTGGGAGACGAACACGACATTCTCGTTGGATTTGGGAGTGGGGACGGCCTGCCCTCGAGCAGGCAGCCGATGCGAAACCTCGGCGGTCAGGTATCTGGGCTCCCTCAACTTCTTGATATCCTCTTCCATGACGGAGGAGGGCATCCATCGGCCTTGAAGGCTGGATCCGGACATGATTGAAGATCCGGAGCACCTGACCTGGGCTTTGGGTGTTAGAACTCGAGGCGGGGGAGGGGTTCGATTGAGCACGAGAGGGAAAAACGAAAACCTTGTCCCTTTATAAAGAGGGTGAATATCAAGCGTCCTCACCGTGGCCGTTTGGACTTACCTATAATCTAGGAGTCCTAGACACGGTTGGGTTACCCACGATCGTATTAATGAGAATATCGTAATTGGGGGAACACGATCTCTACTTTGACAAGACGTGTCAAGAAACCGCCTCGCGTTATGTGTGGAGCTGGTTGAAGAAAAACGGTTCGAATAAGCACCGGGCCATGGCATAATGTCATGTTGCCAAAACATGTCAGCAGGTTAAGATTTGTGGAAATATTATTCTCTACGGTGGTAGGTGGAACATATTTTGCAGGGTCGGACACTATCCTTATATTCAAAATTCTTCCGTGGTGTATTCGGAGGAGGAACCCGCCTTGCAATGCCGAAGACAATACTGCGCGCCGGACTCATCGTCATTGAAAGCCTGGTTCAGGGGCTATTGAGGGAGTCCTGGATTAGGGGATCTCCGGACAGCCGGACTATCTCCATTGGCCGGACTGTTAGACTATGAAGATACGGGATTGAAGACTTCGTCTCGTGTCCGGAGGGGACTCTACTTGGCGTGGAAGGCAAGCTAGGCAATATGGATATGTATATCTCCTCCTTTGTAACCGACCTTGTGTAACCCTAACCTCTCCGGTGTCTATATAAACCGGAGGGTTTTAGTCCGTAGGACAACATACAATCATACCATAGGCTAGCTTCTAGGGTTTAGCCTCTCTGATCTCGTGGTAGATCTACTCTTGTACTACCCATATCATCAATATTAATCAAGCAGGACGTAGGGTTTTACCTCCATCAAGAGGGCCCGAACCTGGGTAAAACATTGTGTCCCCTACCTCCTGTTACCATCCGGCCTAGACGCACAGTTCGGGACCCCCTACCCGAGATCCGCCGGTTTTGACACCGACACCCGTGCCCACGGGGTCTAAACCCCCATGCGCACGGGCTCTCCAGGAACTATTGCATAGACTGTTGTCTATCTCCATGCCATTTTTCTAGCACTTGTACTTATTTTTGTCTCGTGCTTTGTGTTGTTGGGTTTTTGTGTGTGTTTCATACTCCGCTGACAAGAGGTCTGAGCTTCGTTGCAAGCGTGCAAAAGGAGGATCGAAGGACTTCACCATTGCTCGTCGTCAGCCGTCTGAAGGCATGGGTCAGGGGTCTGGGACAGGTCAAGGCCATGATCGCCGTGCAGCCTCAAAGCGGCCCGTTGTTGAGGCTTCCGATGAATCTGAAGAAGAGTATGAATCACAAGATGACGAGATAGAAGAAGAAGATGATCGTGATGTGGAAGATGAAGAAGATGATCGTGATGAGGAAGATGAAGAAGAGGGAGAGGAGTCTAGTCCGGAGGAAGCCACTCCGGGCAGGCGTGATCTCCGGAATATGCCTCTTGTCAAGTGGACCAAGCCAGAGATCTGGTCTGAGAGACAGAACCATCCGTATGTTAAGGCCACGAGTATGGGAATCGATCCCTGGTTCAAGAATGGATTTCAGCAAAGAATCTATCTTGAGCTTCTTATGACCAAGTCAAAGAAGTTTTCAACTCACAAGCAAGTCAACACTGAGAGTTTGCGCGACAATGATCATCTGTATCCCGGTGTGTACTCCTCTCTTGGACGATTGGGTCTGATTCTGTTTGTCACCTTCAACCACCCCTACAATGAAGATCTTGTGATGCAGTTTTTTGCCACTTTGTACTTCTCCAATGATTCTGCTCGCACCCTCACATGCATGTCCGGAACATATCAGTGTTCAGCTCCTATGTCAAAGTTCTCCGAGATCATTCCCTACCCATTCATGGATGAAGAGACTGTTTCTGATGAGTTTGGCATTGTTCGGGAAAGTGGACAACGCACTAAGGATGAGATTGCCTTTGCTTACAAACAAGAGAAGTTGTTTGTCACTGGGTCAATCAATGACCTCTTGCCCCTCTATGACACCATGCGCCATATCCTGCAGTATACCCTCACTCCAAAGGCGGGGGATTCCCATAACATTCGGAGCTCCATGCTTGATGTCTTTGTGTATCTTCATCAGAAGAAGAAAGTGGATGTTCTGGATTTCATGTACTACGAGTTGCGTCAGTGTGTACAAGAGAACAAGTCCTTGATCTATGCTCTGTTCATACAGGCGTTGATTGAGACCGTCTGTCCAGCAAAGTACATTGCTAGCTTCAAGACTGCCGTTCCGAAGCGCAACTCCAACTGGACCCCAGCTGCTCCTGCTCCCTATGTGCCCATCAAGAAGGGGCGCAACCCTAGGCCTGAGGATCATGCTACTTACACTCCAGGCATGTCCTCTACTGCACGGATCCCTCGTGCTAAGGCCAAGTCTGTAGGCTCTGAGGCCATTTTTGCCAAGGGAGAGAAGAAGTCACTGTTCAAGACCTTGAGCAACATGTTCGAGATGTGTTAGTCGATTCAGCATCGTCAGATCAAGGAAATCAATAAGGAGAAGCTTGTTCGGCGTGAGCAGAAGGCAGCAAGGGCTGTTGCTGGTGAGGAGGTCAGTCCAGGTTCTGAGTACGTCGACAGTGAGGCCACTGATCGGTTTTTCCCAATGCCTGGGTGGCGTTTTGATGATGATGATGATGATGCCTCGAGTGCTCCTCCTCTTGTCTAGTGGGTCTCGTGTCGCCATTTGTCTCCTTTTTGTTGTCTTGATGACAAAGGGGGAGAAGTGGTGTGTGTGGTGTGTGTGTTCGTGGGTGTTTTGAGATCTCAAGCCTCGTGTTTCTCGCTGTTGGTTGGTTTTAGTCGGCTTGAGATACTCTTATTTCCTTTCCGTCTGTGTGGTTGTGAGACTGTAGCTTTATTATTGTATCTTGCTTTTATCCTTGTATGCTTATGCTTATTGGGTCTCACATTATGTGCTCACCACACTGTGTCATGAGATCTAGGCACCGTTATAGGTTTATTTTGATGTATCTCATGACTTATCAATAGTGATCTTGGTCGAACCTCCTATGGGTGCACTAGATGCATTCTTGTTTTCGGGCACACATATAGGGGGAGCTATCATGATCATTATTTGTTCCATGGATTTCTATCTGTTTATTCTCTTTGCCATGCTCTAACCACGTCGTCATCAATGCACCAAAAAGGGGGAGATTGAAAGTGAAATGGCACTTAAGCTATATTTTGGTGTGATGACAATGTGGTTAGTTGAACTAATATCGGTTGCTAAAGTTTATCTCGGGTTATTGGTTCTAAGCACCCGCGACGGAGACGTGCGACCCCCCATTTCAAAAAGGACAAAGGTGTGGTCTTTCGACGCTTCGAAGGTTCAGTTTTGGTTTGCTTCGAGTCGTAGGAAAGACCGCACTATTAAGAGGGGTCTGTGTGGACAAATGTTGTGTGGGAATGCCTTTGCCAAGCCTTACTCTCTTACCCTTCCCACTCCAACCACCTCATATGTATCTAGTGTGTGTGCTGTGGTACTCAGAAAGTTGCAACAGTAAGTTACTGGGTACCCCGTGCGCACGGGGTCTTTTGACCCCCGTGCGCACGGGGTACTGGGTAACTCTCTGGGTACCCCGTGCGCACGGGGTCTTTTGATCCCCGTGCGCATGGGGTACTGCGTAACTCTCTGGATACCCCGTGCGCACGTGCACACGGGGTGGTGCGTTTGTCTCTGGACACCCCGTGCGTACGGGGCTGACTTAGCCCGTGCGCACGGGGTCCAACGGGCATAAATGCCCACCCTCACATAAACACTATAAATAGGCCCTTCTTCCTCCTCCAACCCTCAACCCTAATGTCTTGTTGAGCTCCACCATTGCTACACCCCATTTTGCTCAATACTCTCAATCCCTCCACCCAAACTTGTTGAAACTTTGGGGATTGGGAGAGCAAGACCCGATCTACAACTTGACCAAACCAAATCGCGTTCCCCGCAACATTTCTTCCCCATTGACTTGTTACTCTTGGAGCTTGGGCTCCTAGGCGGTTAGAGGTTCCTCCGGAAGCTTCCTTGCTTGTGGTGTGCTCCGGAGAAGTTTGTAAAGGTGTGGTGGTCGCCTTCAAGACCAACCCCGAGTGATTCAAGGCTCATCCGATGGGGGTGACTCGAAGGAGAATACGGTGAGCCTTTGGTGGAATTCCGCAAGCTTTGGCTCCGGCACCGCTCGAAACGGAGATTAGCTCTTCCCCAAGGAAGAGTGAACTTCGGGTTAAAATCTGCGTCCTCGTCTCACTTGTGGTTAATCCTTTCCCACACCTTTCTTTGTTGTTGTATGCTTGTTGGCTTGCTAAGTAGTTT